>NC_142366.1:3626385-3926385 GCF_059441175.1 Urocampus carinirostris
ATAAGCCGCTTCACTGAATAAGCCGCAGGGCTGAACATTTGGGAAAAAAGTAGCAGCTTATACTCCGAAATTTACGGTGTGTCAGCTCAGGGATGCTGCTGGAAATGTGAATTTCCCTTCGGGGATGAACAAAGTATCTATCTATCTATCTATCTATCTATCTATCTATCTATCTATCTATCTATCTATCTATCTATCTATCTATATATATACTGGTATATCTCATCTCATCTCATTAGCTACACCGCTTATCCTCAGTAGGGTCGCGGGGGTGCTGGAGCCCATCCCAGCAATCATCGGGCAGTGGGCAGGGGACACCCCGAACTGGTTGCCAGCCAATCGCAGGGCACACGGGGACAGACAACTCACTCGCTCATTTACATCTTGGGACAATTTGGACCAACCAATTCACCTTTAATGCATGTTTTTGGAATGTGGGAGGAAACCGTAGTGCCCGGAGGAAACCCACGCAAGCACGGGGAGAACATACAAACTCCGCACAGGAAGTCTGGAGCTGGATTTGAACCCACGCAGGAGGTTCCCAAGAACTGTGCCGCACATGCGCTAACCACTGCGCCGCCGTGCTGCCCGTATACATATATATATATATATATATATATATATATATATATATATATATGTGTATGTGTATATATATATATATATATATATATATGTATGTGTATGTGTATATATATATATATATGTATGTGTATATATATATATATATGTGTATGTGTATGTGTATATATATATATATATATATATATGTATGTGTATATATATATATATATATGTATGTGTATGTGTATATATATATATATGTATGTGTATGTGTATATATATGTATGTGTATGTGTATATATATATATATGTATGTGTATGTGTATATATATATATATATGTATGTGTATACAGGGAGTGCAGAATTATTAGGCAAGTTGTATTTTTGAGGATTAATGTTATTATTGAACAACAACCATTTTCTTAATGAACCCAAAAGTCTCATTAATATCAAAGCTGAATATTTTGGAAGTTGGAGTGGGGCTTTTTTAGTTTTAGCTATTTTAGGAGGATATCTGTGTGTGCAGGTGACTATTACTGTGCATAATTATTAGGCAACTTAACAAAAAACAAATGTATACCCATTTCAATTATTTATTTTCATCAGGGAAACCAATATAACAGCTCAACATTCACAAATATACATTTCTGACATTCAAAAACAAAACAAAAACAAATCAGTGACCAATATAGCCACCTTTCTTTGCAAGGACACTCAAAAGCCTGCCATCCATGGATTCTGTCAGTGCTTTGATCTGTTCACGATCAACATTGCGTGCAGCAGCAACCACAGCCTCCCAGACACTGTTCAGAGAGGTGTACTGTTTTCCCTCCTTGTAAATCTCACATTTGATGAGGGACCACGGGTTCTCTATGGGGTTCAGATCAGGTGAACAAGGAGGCCATGTCATTAGTTTTTCTTCTTTTAGACCTTTTCTTGCCAGCCACGCTGTGGAGTACTTGGATGCGTGTGATGGAGCGTTGTCCTGCATGAAAATCATGTTTTTCTTGAAGGATGCGGACTTCTTCCTGTACCACTGCTTGAAGAAGGTGTCTTCCAGAAACTGGCAGTAGGACTGGGAGTTGAGCTTGAGTCCATCCTCAACCCGAAAAGGCCCCACAAGCTCATCTTTGATGATACCAGCCCATACCAGTACCCCACCTCCACCTTGCTGGCGTCTGAGGCGGACTGGAGCTCTCTGCCCTTTACCGATCCAGCCACGGGCCCATCCATCTGGCCCATCAAGACTCACTCTCATTTCATCAGTCCATAAAACCTTAGAAAAATCCGTCTTGAGATTTTTCTTGGCCCAGTCTTGACGTTTCAGCTTGTGTGTCTTGTTCAGTGGTGGTCGTTTTTCAGCCTTTCTTACCTTGGCCATGTCTCTGAGTATTGCACACCTTGTGCTTTTGGGCACTCCAGTGATGTTGCAGCTCTGAAATATGGCAAAACTGGTGGCAAGTGGCATCTTGGCAGCTGTACGCTTGATTTTTCTCAGTTCACGGGCAGTTATTTTGCGCCTTGGTTTTTCTACACGCTTCTTGCGACCCTGTTGACTATTTTGAATGTAACGCTTGATTGTTCGATGATCACGCTTCAGAAACTTGGCAATTTTAAGAGTGCTGCATCCCTCTTCAAGATATCTCACTATTTTTGACTTTTCAGAGCCTGTCAAGTCCCTCTTCTGACCCATTTTGCCAAAGGAAAGGAAGTTGCCTAATAATTATGCACACCTGAGGCGTGTTCAGGAGAGTAATCAGACATGTAGTCGCTTGTTAATCGCTTGCCGCGCACTGCTGAACGTTTTGTAATCGCTCACTGTGATTGCCTTACTGATCCAAAATGGCCGACGACAGTACAATGGATTTCGTTCTACAGCTTGCTTTGAGCGAGTTGGCTTATATGAGCGACAGTTCGCATATTGACACAGTTAAGGTTATCCTAAACGCAGTGGAAGGGTCATACCTGTCTTGCATTGTTCACAAACATTACCAGGCAATGTAAGACGATATATTACATCGCCAACAGCACTCGTCAGGGTGAGATCCTCCATCTTCTGCACTGTCGACGCCATGTTGGAAATCAAAGTAAGCGGTCTTTCTCCCGTGATTACTCGGGCACGCGAGCGCTCAATAATCATTGGCCGTTCAGAAGCTAGCGATAGCTAGCGATAGCAATCGCTCACTCTCCTGAACACGCCTCTGATATAGGGTGTTGATGTCATTAGACCACACCCCTTCTCATTACAGAGATGCACATCACCTGATATGCTTAATTGGTAGTAGGCTTTCGAGCCTATACAGCTTGGAGTAAGACAACATGCATAAAGAGGATGATGTGGTCAAAATACTCATTTGCCTAATAATTCTGCACTCCCTGTATATATATATATATATATATATATATATATATACTGGACTGTCTCAGAAAATTAGAATATTGTGATAAAGTTCTTTATTTTCTGTAATGCAATTAAAAAAACAAAAATGTCATACATTCTGGATTCATTACACATCAACTGAACTATTTCAAGCCTTTTATTATTTGAATATTGCTGATTTTGGCTTACAGCTGAAAAAAACTCAAAAATCCTATCTCAAAATATTAGAATACTTCCTCAGACCAAGTAAAAAAATAATTTTATAACAACAAAACTAAATCAAACATTTGAAAATGTCCATTGATGCACTAAGTACTTGGTTGGGAATCCTTTTGCACGGATTACTGCATCAATCCGGCGTGGCATGGAGGCAATCAGCCTGTGGCATTGCTGAGGTGTTATTGATGCCCAGGATGCTTCGATAGCGGCCTTCAGCTCATTTGCATTTGTAGGTCTGGTGTCTTTCATCTTCTTCTTAACTATACCCCACAAATTCTCGATGGGGTTCAGGTCAGGGGAATTAGCAGGCCAATCAAGGACAGTGATGCCATGGTCAGTGCACCAGTTACTGGTGGTTTTGGCACTGTGGGCAGGTGCCAGATCATGCTGGAAAATGAAATACTCATCTCCATAGAGCTTTTCAGCAGATGGAAGCATGTAGTGCTCTAAAATCTCTTGGTACACAGTTGCATTTACTCTGGACTTGATGAAACACAGTGGACCAAACCAGCAGCTGACATGGCTCCCCAAACCATTGCTGACTGTGGGAACTTCACACTGGATTTCAAGCAACTTGGATTTTGCTCCTCTCCAGCCTTTCTCCAGACTCTGGCGCCTTGACTTCCAAATGAAATGCAAAACTTGCTTTCGTCTGAAAAGAGGACTTTGGACCACTCTGCAACTGTCCAGTGCTTCTTCTCCATAGCCCAAGTCAGACGCTTCTTCCGTTGTCTTGAGTTCAGAAGTGGCTTGACCATGGGAATACGGCTATTGCAGCCCATTTCCCGAACACGTCTGTGAACTGTGGCTTTTGATACCTGGACTCCAGCTTCAGCCCACTGTCTTTGAAGCGCCCTCAAATTCTGGAAGCGGCTCTTCTTCACAATTTTGTTAAGGCTGCGGTCATCTCTCTTGGTTGTGCAGCGTTTCCGGCCACATTTTTCCCTTCCAACAGACTTTTTGTGGATATGCTTTGTAATTGCACTCTGTGAACAGCCTGCTCTTTGAGAAATTTCTTTTTGTGTCTTACCCTCCTGATGGAGGGTATCAATGATGGTCCTCTGGACAGCAGTCAGATCAGCAGTGATTTAGTTTACTGAACCAAGCTGAGTGTTTTTAAGGCTCAGGAAACCTCGCAAGGTGTTTCGAGTTAATTAGATGATTCAGGTGATTAGTTGAATAGCCTACTTGTATACTTTTTCATGATATTCTAATATTTTGAGATAGGATTTTTGAGTTTTCTTAAGCTGTAAGCCAAATTCAGCAATATTAAAATAATAAAAGGCTTGAAATAGTTCAGTTGATGTGTAATGAATCCAGAATGTATGACATTTTTGTTTTTTTAATTGCATTACAGAAAATAAAGAAGTTTATCACAATATTCTAATTCTCTGAGACAGTCCAGTATATACATACAAAATTTGTTGTTGCAGTACTTTTTAGAATTTTTTAATTTATTCTTTTATTCATCCTTTAAAATGTTTTTGGTCTAACTAAGTGTTAATACGACAAATGTTTAATCGTATTAATTTTATTTCTGTTTTTAACTTTAACTTTTTTTCCTGCCATTGAGATACAAACTAGTTTTTATTAGAAAATATAATATTTGTACTCATCAATGTGCTGAAAAGATCCATATAATTGTAAAGTTATTTTTTGATTTATGTTATTTAATTTATTATTGTGGTATTTCATGTATATAATTATTTTCTTATCATTTGTAGATATTTTGTAGTTTAACAATGGTTTTTCTATAGTAAGAAAATATCAGACAACTATAAAACAAATAGTAATGTAGTATGTTATTTTTGGTCAGTGGTGCAGGCCACTTAGAAACAGGTGACGTCCAAAATGGCTCCAGGGCTATAGCTTGGACACCGCTGCTCTAAATAATCCAAAAGCGCTGTTTTTGTTAAAAAAATTTCAAATTATTATTATCTTTCAGACTCCTTCAGCTGATTACAGCAGGACTGAGAGCCCGATCAGGGAAGCGTCGTACTCTCCGACCATCCAGCCGGTGAGCAACTAGCGGCTCTTTGTTTTGTTTTAGTTGGGTTGGTACAGGTTCTTTAAATATTTAAAAAAATGCTTCAATTTTAATGTTGCGTTTTCAAGGATTGAAAAATGCTTGAATTTTGTGTGCAAGGCCTGTAAATGCTTGAAATTGTTGCCATGTTTCACAACAAGCCTGCTTAAGAATGTCGCCGACCCTGCCCTGGGGGGCTTCACTTTGCCATTGCATTTCTTCCCTCGTGATGATCTGCAGCCGGCATTAGTTTCTATGACACTGTTTTATGAAGTGTCGTCACCCCCTTTTTAGGTTGCATCCAAGAGGGCACTTGCATGCTACACCTTAACAGGGCAATGTGTATTAGTGCAAGGATTACGTTTAAATAATGGCTATGGAAAAAAATGAAGGTAACATTTTTAACAAAGTCTGGATATTTTTCGACATCCCGAAAAAATGTTCATATCTAACATTTTTCGTAAGTTGAATGGTGGTCAGTAGGGGAGCGTCTATTCTGGAAAAATTGGGAAATTGGCTTTGAAAGTCTTTAAAAGTTTTTAAACTTAGCCATGAAAAAGGTGTGCGAACCCCGATTGTTTTCCTCTACTCTAGCTTTTGTTTCTTTGTTTTTTCTCTGGCTAGACACGACCTGGCGCCATTCTGCCTGTTGGGCGTATTCGACCCGGCACTACTCCAGTCTCTTCTGACGGCCTCAGCCCAAGTCCCTTCCAGCATGGCCCCTCTCCCTTCAACTCTCAGACCTCTGTAAGACCCCTCACCTTCACGTAGGGCTGCACAACATGTTTACCAGTGTTTATTTCATATTGTTGATATCCAGCTGGAGGTCCCTGAACTAATATGTTTTTTTGGGAAAAGACAGTTCTGCAAACTGTCTTGCATATAAAAAAACTGTTTCCCCAAAATTGACAAACTAAAAATGATACAGAATAATGTAACAGATGCTTGAAGCAATGCTGTGTGCAAAACATTTGCATTCAATCTGGTGTCAAGCAAATAAAACATTTGATTGTCACATTCTACCATTGTTGAAAATATAAAGAATGTTTTTCCTTTCCTATTAACCTATATTTTTTATTTTACTGTTGCTTTTGCTAATGCACTGAAATTATGCTAAGCATTAGGTGCATATTGCAAACATTTGTGACGATACTGGTGTTTAAAATCAAATGGTAAACTAATTCAATCTTTTAATTAATTAAACATATTTCACCATAGTTAACTCAGTTGAATGCTTATGAAAAAATAAAAAAATGTTTTCTTTATTTTTTTCTTTAGTGTCAAAATTTTCCTAGAGCTAGTGCTAATAAGCTGTAAGCGAGGTTAACCGCAAGGTGCATATAGCTAAGATACTAGGATTGTAAATGACAAAGGAAAAGGCATTAGATTGTATCTCATCATCGCACTATTTTTACTCTGTGCCACGTTGTACAACATTGTAATGGAGTGTTACGGGAAAAGGGTAAGCTAAAACAACGCTGTAAAATGTGGTACTTTAAGTAAAAATAATGTGAAGATGAGATGTAATGCCTTTTTTCTATGTCATCCCTAGTGATTACACAGTAGATTTGGGGTCATTATTGTTATTATTATTACTTGTGTTATTATTGGGGCAGCGCCGTGAGAACAGGTTGCGAATCCTGTTAAAGCCTCCTGTATAATGTGCCCTCAAACATTTATTTTTAGGTTAAAAAAAAAAAAAAAAATATATATATATATATATATATATATATATATATATATATGGGCAGCACGGCGGCGCAGTGGTTAGCGCTTGTGCGGCACAGTTCATGTCATGGGAACCTCCTGCGTGGGTTCAAATCCAGCTCCAGACTTCCTGTGCGGAGTTTGTATGTTCTCCCCGTGCTTGCATGGGTTTCCTCCGGGCACTCCGGTTTCCTCCCACATTCCAAAAACATGCATTTCAGGTCAATTGGCCGGTCCTAATTGTCCCTAGGTGTGAATGGGCGAGTGAGTTGTCTGTCCCTGTGTGCCCTGCGATTGGCTGGCAACCAGTTCAGGGTGTCCCCTGCCCACTGCCCGGAGATAGCTGGGATGGGCTCCAGCCCCCCCCCCGCGACCCTAATGAGGATAAGCGGTACGGCTAATGAGATGAGATGATATATATATATATATATATATATATATATATATATATATATATATATATATATATATAGTGTGTGTGTACGTTATACACAAATAAATCCAGTAATTACTGACACCACCTGTTGGATATCAATAATAGTAAATGAGCACTAAACTGGCATTTTATTCTTTTTATATAAGTGCAACAAACCAAAGGGGAAGTTGATTCCAATTATGCCTTAATTCTTCTTATTTTTTTATGTATGTCCAAAGCGGACCTGGTTTGATATTTGCGAGCCCTACTGTCTTGTCTTTTCTCCGGCACACCCCGACCCTGTCCCCTTCGTCTGATCACACGCGCCAGCATCCGCCATGCCGTCCAACCGTCCACTCTCACAGTCCGTAGTTTATTTCATCGTCTATCCCTCTCGTCTCCCTCTTCCCCTCCTTCGTCATAACCTCCCGGCCCACCTCCCTGCAGCCTGGTGCCCTTTCCCCAAACTCTCTCTATGAGTCAGCCATGAGCGCCAAGCAGGCTTACAAGGCGTTTGCCGCCGTGCCTCGCTCGCTGGCGGCGCAGGATGCGGAACAGGTAAGCTGAGGCACCGCAGGATCGCATGCCCCTGAGGTGACGCCTGTGACGTGCTGTGACATGTGGAATTATCATCGTCATATTTGGCTTGCCTCATCTGTTCTGTGGATTTGTCAATTGCACGTGTACTAATACAGTGGTACCCTTCATATGAGCTTAATTTGTTACAGAAAAGTGCTTGTAGCTTGTTTGTCAAGTCATTTTTATTTGTATAGCCCTTAATCACAAATAGTCTCAAAGGGCTTCACAAGTTATTACATATAAGAGGTTTAGGTTATTCGTATGCTATAGAGTAGAAGTGAGTTTTAAGCTTAGACTTAATCATGTCCACTGAGGCAGCAGATCGGATCTCAGGGGGAAGAGCATTCCACAACACCGGTGCCCGGATGGAGAACGCTCTCGAACCAGCGGAACACATCTTGGCTCTTGGGATCACCAGGAGACCGGCGCTCTCGGAACGAAGGCTTCGGGCCGGGACATAGGGGGAAATCAGATCTGAAAGATATGAGGGGGAGAGTCCATGTATGATTTTGTATAGTAATAGGAGAACCTTAAAATCACATCTTAGGCTAACAGAGGGCCAATGCAGGTTAGCCAAAATTGGGGTGATGTGATCGTACTTTTTTGTCCTAGTTAAAAGCCTCGCTGCAGCATTTTGTACCAGCTGAAGACTCTTGAGTCTGGTCATCGGAAGACCGGAAAGTAGTGCATTACAGTAATCAAGACGGGAGGTAACAAACGCGTGAATTATGATTTCCGCATCCGACTGAGAAAGTATAGGACGAATTTTAGCAATGTTACAGAGATGGAAGAAAGCGTTTCTAGTAATTTTCTTCACATGTGTTTGAAAGGACAGATCGGGGTCAAATATGACACCTAAATTTTTAAGTGAGTCGCTCTGTGTGATGTGGCAATTGTCGATGTTCACAGCGGTTTGTGCGTGCAAAGAGGATATTTTCCCAATACGAAATCATTTAAAACTGATTGGCCCGTTCCCAACCTCCCAAAATCATCCACGTCAACTCTAAATAGCTATAAGACCAGGGTTCCCCCAATGTCTTAATAACTTGAAAAAATACTTGAATTTGATAACTGAAGATTATGGCATTGAAAAAGTCTTAAATTATGTCTACAAGTCTTAGATGTAACTCACAAATAATCTTTATTTTTACCCTGTCTTATCTGCCTAAACTGACAAATTATTTTGATTTTTTTCAGATTTCATCAATCTCCGTCCGATAAATGCGAAGTGTTTGTCGGTAATTCCAGATTTACGCGTTTTGCTAAAATGCACGATTACGTTGGAGCGGAACGTAACTAACCCGCTGTTGTTGGAGTAACTTTGGGATAGGAAAGTGTAGGTTTTATCCATTGTGGTTGAGTAATTTCAAGTACAATTGTGTTCAGGCTGTACCAGGGTTTGAGTGGGAGTGGTTGCCCAAGTGACGTCGAGAACCCTTTGGGGCGGGCGTAGGGGGAATATCATCAGCAGTTGGACGCAAACCTCTGTCATGGGGTCGCACAGCTGACATCCAGAACTTGTCGCGGTGGGCTTGGTGGGGACAAGGATCGCAGGCAGGTGCAGACCTCAGTCACAGGGTAACCGGACTGATGGCCCGAACCCGTTGTGTTAGCGTGCCAATCCCCCACACAGACACCTGCCTCCGTGCCTGCATGCCTATAGTCTAAGAGGACCTGAAGCCCACGGGGGCTTTAGGGGTTGAAGCGAGCAGTCGCCCGGACGCACCATTGTGGCCGGGTTGTCACCAGCATGGTTTGGTTCCTGGGCATCGCATTTTGTGGCGTTTCCTGTGGGTGGCCCAACACTCGGTCCTGTCCTCTTGACAGCGGCAACCCGCAAGATGCCTCGACGCCAGAAGCGGTCCGTATCCTATCCACGCTGTCTTGCTCATGGCCGCCTAGGGTCCCACCCTTAGTCCAAGCTTAGCTGGGTCAGGGCCAAGTCCCTCCTTGGTGCCAGTACGTTCCGGCCTCCCTTGCTAACCAAACCTCAGGTGCTGGGTAGGCAATACATTGCGCGGGCTTTAAAGTCCAAGCCGTCGTGGCGTCATGTCCCAGGGTTTGTCACGACTTGGCTCCCACTTCTGTATGCCAGAATAGGTGCGCAATTGTTCTTAAATTTCATTGGTTGTGATCCTGAAAAGGTCTTAAAAAGTCTTAATTTGAATGAAATAAAATAAATGAAATGAAATAAAATCCTGGAGGAACCCTGACAGAGAGCGCTATTTAGAGGAACTGAGGATAGCAGGGCTAGCTACCTACCTATACAATCTTCTTCCTGACGTATTCACAGATCTAAACAAATGGTCTAGTCTGCCTGAATTCAGTCAATGCCATCTTAACTACTATATTTTAAATGGAGTACCCATACACCGGCAATAATCTAAAAGCTTAGAAAAGTCTGAATGCCTACCAGTTATTCGTAGCTGGTTGGGTTACTGGTACGCGTTGCTGTGGTGACAGGGGGGACCTATGTCATAATGGCAAAAGTAAGACGATATCGTTAGCTGTGTATGCACATGTGTTTTTTCCAACGTGCCATACAATCTGAAATCGACTGCTAAAATGGTTTTAAGTCAAGTCAAATCATGTTTATTTGTATGGCCGTTAATCACAAGGAGTCTGAGGGCTGTACAGACCACAGATTATTGCAAACTACAGACTATTATTACATTATTACATTTATCATTTTAATTTTAGCTACAATAGCACTACCTAACTTATTGATAGCTACATTGAGGGTCTTTAACCTGACTCCTAACTACTTAACATAAAATTGCTCAGAAATACATAAAATGAACCTATTACAAAAAGATGGGTGCAAATACTGAAGTACTTTGAGAGCTGCCAGTTCCTCCAATTGATTGCAGATATCCATCCCCATCTTCTGTTTTCATCAAAAGGGATACGATAAAATGCCAAATCAGGCTAAGAACCTTGTCGGTTCGCACAGCCCACCACACAGCAAGAAATCACCATTGTAAAAAGTTGTGGTTATATTCTTCTGTTGTGGTTATTGATATTTGTAAACTGCTTATTCAACTGCCATGAACTCAGGTGATTTTGCCGTCAGTCATAGTGCTCACAATTCCCACTAATGCAACATGATGTCAGTACGGGTCAATAAAACGTGATTAACGAGATGTGATCAAAACAAGCTTGTTACTTAATACAGGTACTTTATAAGTATAACTGAAAGCATGGAATCAGGTGCCTAATTATGGGAGGCGCATGCGCAAACTGGACTGAGCTGATAGCGGTGAGCGGTCTCTAGTGGTTGCCTCTGGGGCTGCTTGTAAACTGGATTTTCCTTCGTTTAGCAGGCAAAAAAAACTTGTATCAAAATGTTTGTTTGCTTTTATAAAGAGGTACCACTTTTTCCTCACATTTTAAGTTCATACTGTAATTTCACTCAATTATTTTTTGTTTTTTCCCATTAACTCCATATCAATTTGACATCTTTATTTTGTTTTTTGGGGTTTTTTTGCGCTTATAAATCGCTGTTTCTGTCCAACAGGAGTCGTATGGCGTGAGGAACAATTTCCATCCCAAGCAGGCTTTTCCAGAGGTGAGTCAATTCATAACTTGCTCATCAAATTATGTTCCTAATTACGTCTGTACAGCAAATATTGCAGTCCTGCAAAGAAGCTTCATTATTCAGAGACAACCGTATTCAGAATCAAAGGAACATTGTTATGTTATTTCCTGGCTTTAATTAAATTCAATAATAATGATAATAATACATTTTATTTCAAAGCACTTTTCAGGACACCCAAGGCAGCTGTATACAGAATATCAAACAACAATAAAACAAGAATAAAATAAACAAGCAGTCAATGGAAAAATAAAACAAAGTACAGTTAAAAAAGGAGGGTGGCATGTGAGGCCGTTTATTATCAATAGGCAATTCTGAAAAAGTGTTTGAAGTAATTATTATTTTTGTTCTTTTAATTGTATTTTGAATTTGTTTTTCCATTAAAACTTGATTTAGTTATTTTACTAAAGATAATTTAAACTTAATTTCCTACACTTGTTAAATCATTGATTTTTTTTTTACTTTTTATTATTAATTATACTAATATGTTCTCAATTAAGCATTTTTTTCTCTTTTTTACAAAAAAACATTGAAATGAATTATGACCTAATATCTCACATTTACAGTGTAAATGATTCCTTATTTTTATGTTATTATTTCATAAAAGCTAATTATTGAAAGGAAAATAAATGCAGTTTACTTTTTTTTTAATTGTGAATTTAATTATATTCATTATTTCTCATTTAAGTATTTTTTTCTTATTATACAAATAGATACAAAATACATTGTAAAATAAGAAAAAGTAACATAACAAGCGCACATTACTGTACTAGATTTTTTTCCCTCAATATTCTAACTGGAATTTTTGTAGTGCATAATCGTTGAAACCCGAAAGATGACTAAACCAGAGGTCGGCAACCCCAAATTGTGAAAAAAGATAACGGATGGAAAAATAAAAAACATACATACGTCTTGAGCCGCAAAAATTAAAAGCCTTATAAAAACTATTTTTAAATTAAAAGAAAATGTAAGTCATACATAAAGATTAGTCATTCAATATGCTATACTTATTCTTAGCAAAACCATCTGACAAAACATAAATACATATTTTGCTTCCGCATTTTTTCCGTTTTCAAACATTATTGAAAAATCTCTTAGGACCCACATGCAGCTCTGGAGCTGACCTAGTTGCTGACCCCCGGGACTAAACCACATCCAAATGAATAAATAAAAAAGGAATTGCAGTTGTGTAGAGCCCCTATAAGGAAACAAAGCAACATTTACTCAATAATGACCCCCATCCTGGCAATATCTGGTGTGGCCCTTTCAGGCCGAGTTGAACAATGACGTGTTTGATGAAGTTGGGGAGGGACAAAAGGTAGCTGTTTCAGAAAGGGGTCGTTCCTCCCTTTCTACTGAGCGTTGGGAGTATACCAACATGGCCGCCGTGCCTCGAATCTCCAGGTCGTTGCTGCACTCGCAGGTAGCCGTCGCCATCAACTGGGCTCCTGTGGTGCTCTTGGTCTAGCCGGTGGCGGGTTCCAGGCTCCTTTGGATAACGTCAACGTTGTTTAAATAAGTAGAATGAAGTCTTATTGACATATTCTCATATTTCAGGCTTCAGACTTATAGATTACAAAAAATCAAAATATTTTGTAAGAATCAACAAAATGTGAGACAAAATTGTTAAAAGAAACCAAATGTATTCAACTTTTTTTTGCAAACAAATCAAAGATTTAAAAGCAGCAAAAATATTGGACCCCCTTTGAGTTGATACTTTGTACAACCTCCTTTTGCTGCGATCACAGCCACAAGTGTTTTTGGGTATGTCTCTAAAAGTGTTGCATAACTTGAAAGAGAATTATTTGTATTCTTCTCTCCACTTTTTCATAAAGGGCAGATTTATGCAGAGTAAAACTAATAGTTGTCTTATGCACAGATTGTCCCAACTTAGCTTGTATTCCTGCAGGTCATTTTATGTGATCATGAGCCTCTTCGTCGCTTCTCTGATACGTTTATTCCTGTTTGGGTTGAAAGTTTGGAGGGACGGCTAGGTCTTGCAGTGTAGGTTTTCAGTGGTTTTATGCTCTCGTCATTTTGATATTATTGCTCGCACAGTTCTCAAGGAGATTAGTAGTATCTCCTTACACAGACCTTTGAGCCGATCAGATGTCCACTCTCTTTTCATTGTTAGTCATTTAGGTTTACATTGGATCATTCAGAAGTCACCAAGAAACTTCTGGAGGCAGTTGGCTGAGCTGAGAGAACAGAGGGGGCAATATTTTTGCAATATCTACTTTTCAGTGTTTGTTGTTGTAAATGTATTATAAAACGATGAAGACAATTTGGTTCCACTTCACGAATGTGTCACAGAATTTGTTGATTTGGAAAGAATTTATTTTAGCTTTAAGTTTGAAGACTGAAGTGTGGCAGTATGACAAAAAGTTATTGGGAGGCCAATACTTTCGCTAAGCTCTGCGCTTCCACTTCTGCTGGATTATTTGTTTGCTTTGCTTCCTGTCACTTCACCTCTCCAGTTCTGCAGGGTCGGTGTTTTAAAACATCGATAACAATTGATGCTTCTTCATCCTGCAGACTCCGTCACCTAGCGGCAAGGACAGCCCTGAGCACCGTTCCTTCCGGGACCGGCAGAAATACTTTGAGATGGACGTGAAGCAGCAAACGTCCGACAAGCCAAAACCCCGTGTTTCACTCGTCGGAGAGGATGACCTCAAGAAGATGAGGGAGGAGGAAGGTCGGTCACATATGGGAACCTCAAACTCATTTTTGCTCAAAGGGCCAAATGGTAGAAAAAACAATCTCAGTAATAGAACATTTTGTATTGAAAAGTCAAAATGTACTGAAAGTTTGAAAAAGTACTTAAAAGTAGGGAAAAAAAGACCCTAAAAAACAAAAACTAGTAAAACGTATAGCAAAAATACTCGAAAGTATGAAAAAAGTACAAAAACTAGTGAATGAAAAGGTACTGAGAAGTACAGTATGAAAAAGTATTTAAAAATATGAAAAAGTATAAGAGCTGCTTTAAAGTAGGGCTGCAACTAACGATTGTTTTCATAATCGATGAATCGGTCAATTATTTTTTTTGATGAATCAGATAGACATTTTTAATTTCCTCCTCTTTATTCAAATATTGAGGTTTTGGACAGATAGAAAAATAGTGCTCAAAACAACAGAATATTCTATTATATAACGCACAAAAAAAATCCAAGTGATTGTTGTCCAGCGCACAATCGTTCTCTTCCCTTCTAAATTAGTCATTGCGACTACATGGTCAACATTGTGGCCAGCCACTTTGTGTGATGGAGACCACATTATAGTAGATGAACAAGTGCTTTGGCTGTGCCAAGAAGCACATACTCAGTTCATGACACTTGATTTTGCAACAAGGTAGAAAGCACGACACTTTTTTTTGCATTGCTTTGCAGAAACTTCTGCAAAGCGATGCAAATAAATTGTCACACGTGCAATGCACCACGGTGTGCAATACCAGTTTCAAAGGGCTGCAGTCAGTGGTTTGCAAAATTATTGTCATTCTTATTATTTTTGTGATTATATTTTGACTTTGGCACCACTAAACATTTTTTTTACTTTTCATACAAATGACTTTACGACACTAAAGAGAAAAATACCCAAAACCCGGAAAACATTTAATTACACCAGGTTTATAATACGTCAAAGATTATGATATATAATAGATGACTAGATGTCCAAGTAATGTACAACGCATGCTTTGTGTATAGTATGTGGTTGGCTTCTAAATACAATAGCATATATATCACAGCACAGTGCCATTTTGAACATATGCATGTTCTCACAGACGTGTGAAGTTTTAGCTCCCAAGTGTTTACTTTTCAATGCTTTCTCTTTGATCGAAAATACAAAAACCATGAAAATCTAGATAATTATGTACCTTCATGCCACGAGGGTTTAATCATGTCATTACTATTGATAATTTTCCTTCTTACTTTATTCTATAGACTTATTTGCAGATTTTTTTTCAGTGCTTCTGCAGTACTTTTTGTTCCCTTGAATTTAACTTTTTTCATTTTAAAACAGTCAAACACTTCAAAGTCAAATCGTTCTTGCCAATTTTGTTTGTAACGATGTAATGTTAAAAAAAAAAAAAAAATAAGATAACACTTTTATAAAATCGCCGGACGAAAAGTGGTACAACGCTCCCCTACGTACTAACACTGGAGTTATGAACAACGGTACATACATACATTTTTTTTTCGGAATGTCGAAAAATATCCGGACATTGCTGTAAGTTAGATTTTGTATTGTGCACCTTTTTCCGAGCACAGGACAGTACTGTAGGGCTTCTTTCCACCGCTATCCGAAATCTGGCTACTTCTTCCTTTCACAGTCCCAGTTTGTGTGTAAACATACTGTGGACTTTGACATTTTTATTCTTTAATATATCATGCATCCATTCAATATGGTTGTTGTCAAGTGTAAAAAAGAGGCGAGCCGTTTCATTTTAAATGAAATTGCAATGAGGAAGCTTGATGTGGTTGAGAAAATGGTTGGATCACTTTTTTCGGCCACTATTTACCATCTTCCAAAAGTAAGTTAAACTTCACTTTATTTATCTTAATAGAGCATATTATTTCATCAAATGTTTATTTTTCAGTACAAAACAATACAGGTAACTTATACAAGCCTTAAACATACTTATATGAACCTTTAACATACATTCCATACAAAATATAGTACTGAAGCAACTTACGAGCCAATTCAACTTGCAACCTATCGTCCGGAACCTATCTTGTTCGTATGTAGGGGAGCGTCTGTACTACAGTGGGACCGCGAAGTAGCGGCGCACCTTAAGAAAAAAAAAATGTAATATATATATATATATATATATATATATATATATATATAATATATATAATATATAATTATTTTTTTTTTTAATTATTATTATTTTTTAGTTCCGGTTAATGGGGACCAAAACCACCCGCGAAAAGTGAAAATCTGCGAAGTACCGACGCCCCTTCAAAAATGCTTTTTTTTAAAAAAAAAGAAGGTATTTATTTTTATTATTTTATTTTATTATTATTATTTTTTAGACCTGCGAAGCTCTAAACCCGCTAACATGGAACCACGAAGTAGCGACGCCCCTTCAAAAATGCTTTTTTTTTTTAATTTAAAAAAATATATATTTTTTTAAATTATTTTATTTTATTATTATTTTTGGGACCTGCGAGGCTCTGAACCCGCGAACATGGAACCACGAAGTAGCGATGCCCCTTCAAAAATGCTTTAAAAAAAAAATATATATATATATATATATATATATATATATATATATTTTTTTTTTTTTTTGTTGCTTTTTTTCTTTTTTTTTTTTTTTTTTTTTTTTGCTTTTAGGCCCGCGAACGTCGAAGCGCGAACTAGCGAGGTCCCACTGTATAACTTTCTGCGTCACAACAAAGTTTTGTGCACTTGCTCGGTTTGGGACCAGGTGGAAAAAATTTTCGGCCTGTTGAGGGATGGGCACCACAAGGCTGTACTTGCGCAATACACACCACAGGAAATTGTGCCCCTATGACCTTAGTACTTAAGGGATCCAAACAGTGCCTAATAAATCACGTGATACAACGAATCGAAGATCTAATTAGTTGCCATCACTTTTAAAAATAAATATTTGTTTAGTTGTTGAAGCCCAACTAAAGTATTAAAATATAATGAAAAGCACTAAAGTGAAAAAATTACTGAAAAGTATTGAAACATACTGTAACGTATTCAAAAGAATTGAAAAGAACTGAAAGATATGAAAAAGAACAAACATGTATAAGAAATAGTACAATATATTATGAAAAAATACTGAAAGGTTGTAAAGCAAGTATGTAAAAGTCCTAAAACTCCCAAAAACTGAAATGTAAAAAATAAAACAGTTATAAATAGAATTTAAAAAGTACTATAAAGTACTATACAATGAAAAGAAATGCAAAAAGCTAAAGTATGAAAAAGTTCCAAAAGGATTAAAATGTGTTAAAAAGTAATGAAAAGTACTTTCTCAAAGGCTTTGGACATAATTTCGAGTGACGTCTGCTTGAAGCAACTCAATGAAGTTGTGGTAATATCTTTTCTTTGACTTATTGACTAAGACCTCCCACTCGGGCTGCACAATTTTGGAAAAAAAACCTAATTGTGATTTTTCAGACCTGTATTGCAATTTCGATGTGATTTTAGATTTTTTGCTTGTTTTGTTTTTGGGGAGAACTTAAACATAGCGACATAAAAACTTGCCTCGAGATTACGTTAATAAGGACTGGGAGTATACAACTGTAATAAAATAACTATAGATTTACAAATAAAATCGAATTGCAGTTGAATAAATGTTTTTTATTGTCATTATACAAAAGTCCAACTAAATTGGAGGGCTTCTCCTTTCAGTGTAAGAAAGTAATTTTGCCGACAACACTGTCAGCTCCATCTAAGTGAGGCTAAAGTTATGAAAAATAAATGCAAATTTCTCTACCTTTCAGTATTTCAAAACATGGACATTTATTTTATAGTGATTTTTTTTTAAATCAGTTTTTGTTTTTAATGTATTATATTTTTCCAAAAGGAGTCGCTTAACAATACTCGCTCTCCCTTTAGACTTTCATATTAAAACTGGGGCCTCAAACTATCGCCCCGCGGGCCACAATTGGCCCGCAGGCCGCAGGTTTGAGACCCTCGATCTGCCAGTTACCATTTTTTGCACTAATCTTCACGTCATCTCACGGACTGGATTCAATCCGTTCGTGGGCTTGCCGAATGTTTCACATACTTGGTCTACCATTTTTAGAGCGTAAATTCGAGCAGCGAGCACGGGAGTACCTTCTGGACGAAGAAGATGAGGATGACGAGGAGGACTTGGCCAAGCACGTGGCCCAGATGAAGGCAACGGGAAAGGTGCTGCTAGATGGAGTCGAGTACGACGTGGAGCCCGTGGCCTCCCTGTCACATTCGTACGCCACACCGCCCAGATACTCGACCACTTCACGGTAAAAAAATGCCCAAATTCACCCAGCGGACGGTCGATAAACAAATATGTCTGTATACAATGTCACCAGTCACTAAAAAATGTCATGCCACATATCATTGGAAAGCTTAAACCCTTGGGAATCAAGATATGATGACCATTTTAGAATCCACTCATTACAGAAACATCACTATCAGTCGGAAACAAGACAGCCGAAAACTATAAATCCTTCGTACCTCACTAATGAAGTCCCCTTGCAGTCAACAATTGAGTTCAATGTACTATATTTTCCGCACTATAAGGCGCACCTAAAAGCCTTTATTTTTTTCAAAAGCTGACCATGCGCCTTATAATACAGTGCGTCTTATTTATGGATAAATTTTAAAATTGCAAAGTTTTCCAACTAACTTGCAGCCGCCGACTAGATTTTCCCCCGAACGCCAAGTAGTACGCGGTGTATGCTGGGATTTATTTACCGGCGTTTCATTGGCTAACCAATGTGTCAATCATCATTTGAATCAATCACTATTGGCTAAAGTTATTCGGAGGTCAAGGGGCGGATCCTTTTTATCATTTACAGGCTGGCATTGGCTTAAACGGCAAACAAAGCCTGCAATTGGCCGAAAAAGATGTGTCAATCATCAGTTGAATCGATCACTATTGGCTAAAGTTATTCGGAGGTCAAGGGGCGGATCCTTTTTATCATTTACAGGCTGCCATTGGCTTAAACGGCGAAACAAAGCCTGCAATTGGCCGAAAAAGATGAATGCGTATAGCATGTGGCTGACGGCATAGAGAAAGCATTTTTTTCTATTCTGTATTTGTAAATATTGTATTCTCCTGGATCTACTACCCTCACGGATATAAGAGGACATTGCCTGCACATTATTATGAACACAACGACTTCGGTGAGCTACTCCGGATTTTATATTGTCCCTGTATCTTGTTTTAGACTGAACTTGATGTTTCTGTGATAAGCGGTGCAGATAATGGATGGAATGGAGTGTCTATTTTTAAATTAAACTCAATTCCAAGTGTTTATTGTCATATGCACAGTAAAGTTGCGAGCGAAAAAGAAAATAGATACTAAGGAATGGTTAGCATTTCTTGAATCCCAAGACTTTAACCTTCCGAATGATGGAACAATGCATTTGAGAGACATCTTACGGACACCGCATCCGCACGTGTTCTCGACACGTATTTGCGTCTTTGCAAGCTTTGGGAATGTTAAGGGGGTAATAAGTTGGACTGAACTATCTGACTGTTTTGTCCACGTTCCCATTGTAGCGCCTTATAATCCGGTGCGTCTTATGTATGTCAAAAATAGGACCAAAAACTATTTTTTAAGGGTGCGCCCTATAACCCGGTGCGCCTTATAGTGCGGAAAATACGGTACGCAAAAATGGAGTTGTTACTTCAAGGACATTAAGAGAATTCAACTGTGTAAAATATTTACTCCAAAACACACTATAATGATGATGGATAAAAAAGACCCTAAAGCATTTTTGCTTCGTTGGACGTTCCTTGTTGTAATCCGTTTGTTTCGCCTTAAAACTCCCCATCAAAAAGGAACAGACTCGTAAAATTATTTGTAATATGGTAGTTAGACTCTGACCTTTTGATTGAAACCACACTCGGCCTATAGCAGGCTTATTTTCACGGTCCACAGCCTGCATTAGCCTATGAGATAAAACAAGATTGCCTTTTTTAAGCCTTGAATATCTGTTGACAGCAGTAACCAAATGAAATGATGATTGACACATTGGTTAGCCAATGGATTTCCCAACATAAATGTATAAATTTTCTAGATGTGCAGTCAAATCAAAACCGAAAATTAACATGCTTAACGCTGCTCGTAATTTTGCGCACCATTGTTCCACGCAAGTGTGCACAATCATGGATTGATGTTTGAAAAGAGAAGTCAAACATTTACAACTCTTTTCACAATGTCTGAAATACACGAAGCAAAAGTTTTAGTGTTATAAAGTAGTCGTCTCCTAATGGCCGCTTTTGGAAACATACCCTTCGAAAAATTGTGTAAAATCCAATGTTTCGTTTTTCAGATTGTGATCAAATTTGACAAGATTCTAGGTAAGGCTTGTGGCTATTGTCTCACCTTTTTTTCCAGCTATGATGCCCATGCTACACTCATTTGCTGGCATTAGGTTGCAAAAAAAAATTCAGACGAAGAATAAAAACCTTCAATTTCTGTGTGTTCCAACCCAGTTTTGTTAATGTTTGTAGCACTTACAGTGACTATTTCGGTTTCGGACAACGTTTTAGTGCCTTACCTTTCAAAATCATCCATATTCTCCAAACGGTTCAAGAACATCATTTGTTTTACTTTGGGTAAGTTTTGGATGTGGGATTTTCGTCCAATTTTACAGGATTGGCAAGGGGCTAATAAAAAACAACCAACACCAGGTACCAATACCTCGAGGACAGGGGTGTCAAATAGAGGTCCACCAATTATTTGACATAAACCGGCTTTTTTATGAATGAAATCGGTCGATAAATATATTTAAAACTGTGTAAGGGAAGCCAACGAGAGCTTTGCTTTTTAAGCCAAGTTATCAGCCAGCTCTCACTCGCTCCTCCTCTCCCGTTCACCTCTCTCCCGACATGTACCTTTGCAGTTTAGGAATTTAATTTCCTGCACCGTTACTTCTTGGTTTAAGTGAAAAAAACGTTATGTTAGTTGTGTTAAAATTCTAATTGGTTTACTTAAATGTATCAGAAATCTATTTGAAGTTGTATTTAAATTTATAGCAATGTTTGTTTTTTGTTTCGTTTTCCTATATTAAAATTTTATTTTGCCAATTTTCAAGCTTTAACAGCAAATTAATATTGGCTCAAAATATCGGTTATCAGCCGGCTCTTAGTGCTAATAATTAGTATCGGCCCTGAAAAACCCATGTCGGTCGAACCCTAGTGTCAAACATGCGGCCTGCAGGCCATATCAGACCCGCTGAGGGTTTTCCATCCGGCCCGCGAGACAAGTGCAAGAGAAAAACAAGCTACTATTTTTCTTTTCTCTCTTCACTTATTAATAATGGTTTATTTTACTCATTCTTAGTTTGAATTGTATCCATTTATTTTTATTTTGGCTTTTTCCCTCCAGATATTTCGTACTTTTAATCGATATGCGTATTCATTATATTATTTATACATGTTGGGTGTTTAAAAAAAATAGATATCATTTGAGATGTAAATATTTCAGAAGGGGCAAATGAAATCTTCTGCCATACACTCTGAAGCATATCTTGTTAACAATTTCCTGCATATTACTATTTGTTTTTCTTTTTATATACAAATGATCTGCTTGTGAGTTAGTACAGGTAAATACATACATTTATCATAATAATTATTTATTTATATTCCAAACCATTTTCGAAAAACCCTATATTTTGTGTCCCGTTTCATCTGGAGGGACGGAAGCATGACCAATTTGCAGTCAAGACGAGATGAGCAGAGTATTTTGAGGAGTTGCTGAATGTGGAGGATGGGAGAGAAGTGAGAGTCGAGTCGATCGATGCTATGGAGATAATGCCCGTGTTGGGTGATTTAAATGTGAAGCCTGTGGAAACATGGGAGGTGCAAGAGGCAGTAAAAGAAATGAAAGGGGGGAAGGCACCTGGGTTGGATGGTTGTACTGCTGAATGCTTGAAAAAAGGTGGCACAGCTATGATTGACTGGTTAGTACGCTTGTTGAATGTATGCTTTTTAAGTGGTGTGGTTCCTGTTGAATAGTGTAGTGTATGTGTTGTGCCATTATATAAGGGTAAAGGTGATACCGTAAATTCCGGACTATATAGCGCACCTGATTATAGGCCGCACCCACCACATTTTAAGAGGAAAACCGATTTTGTACTTACACAAACCGCACCTGTATATAAGCCGCATGCGCCCATATTAAAAAATGTAGCACAAACACAAAATTAACCCAAACCCGACTTTAAGTCCCGCAATTGAAACTGAATGTCCTTCATTAAAGAACACAGTCCAAAATTCACAGCCGGCAAAATGAATGGAAAATGATACCGGTACTTAAGGTTTGATGCAGACCTGCAGAGTCCGGGTCCCGTTGAAAGTAATCCAAGGAAAAAAGTGTATATTTCCAAAGGTAAGGGTGGGAAAAATATATATCCACTATTGTCCGCCGCGTCCACGTCTCACGTCTATTCCACTTCCCGTCAGCCCCCGTTGTTTTCGCCCCTTCTTTTTGATTCGCCCGTGCAAAACACATCAGAATAAGTCTCTCAAATAAATACATTACAAAAATATAGTTGCAAATACTTATTATACATGGTTACACATATTTACAAAGAAAGACGGTACACCGAGAGAGTTTTCAAAGCTTTAATAATAATAATATAACTTTCATCCCAAACGGTGCCTGTGACAGGTAGCAACACGCTAGCAACACGCTCGCAACACAGTAAACGGGTCTGTTAAAAAAACATACCGTACTTGTAAAAATCACGGTAAACCGTCCTCATCTTCCTCCTTAGAACTGAAGCCATCAAAGTCGTCTTCCTCAGTGTCGGAAAGAAACTTTGTCATATAGACGTCGTCCCACGCTCCCATCCACTCCTGATTCTGTGCCCTCCTCTCCGTCACGCACCAGACCGGCTTTTCGGAACCCGTAGGTGATGGTGGATATTTTTATGCTGCCCCACGCTGTCAGGATCCACTGGCAGACTTGCGAAAAAGTTGCCTTTGGCAAGCGGCCAGTTTTAGTGAAAGATTTCTCGCCGCTAGCCAAGCCAAGAAGTTGCAGTCTTACTCGGCGCATATATTCCACCGGTCTAAATCTTACCTTTTGTACTCGAGCGTCGCTGGCGGCCGTTAAAATAATTACATAAATTGGCCGCATCACTGAATAAGCTGCAGGGTTGAACGTTTGGGAAAAAAGTAGCGGCTTATAGTCCGGAATTTACGGTGAGTATGAATGTAGCAATTTGAGAGGTATCAGTTTGTTGTCTGTGAATAAACAAGTGTAAGCTGTATGGAAGAGTCTTAATTAAGAGAGTGAAAGAAAGAACGAATGAGGTGGTGATGGAGGAGCAGAGTGATTTCAGGAAAGGAAGAGGATGTTTGGATCAGGTGTTTGCAGTGCGACAGGTGTGTGAAAAATATTCTGCAAAAGGTAAGGATGTCAAGTCAAGTCATTTTTATTTGTATAGCCCTTAATAACAAATAGTCTCAAAGGGCTTCACAAGTTATTACATATAAGAAGTTTAGGTTATTCATATGCTATAGAGTAGAAGTGAGTTTTAAGCTTAGACTTAAACATGTCCACTGAGGCAGCAGATCGGTTCTCAGGGGGAAGAGCATTCCACAACACCGGTGCCCGGACGGAGAACGCTCTCGAACCAGCGGAACACTTCTTGGCTCTTGATCACCAGGAGACCGGCGCTCTCAGAACGAAGGCTTCGGGCCAGGACATAGGGGGAAATCAGATCTGAAAGATATGAGGGGGAAAGTCCATGTTTGATTTTGTATAGTAATAGGAGAACCTTAAAATCGCATCTTAGGCTAACAGGGAGCCAATGCAGGTTAGCCAAAATTGGGGTGATGTGATCGTACTTTTTTGTCCTAGTTAAAAGCCTTGCTGCAGCATTTTGTACCAGCTGAAGACTCTTGAGTCTGGTCATCGGAAGACCGGAAAGTAGTGCATTACAGTAATCGAGACGGGAGGTAACAAACGCGTGAATTATGATTTCCGCATCCGACTGAGACAGTATAGGACGAATTTTAGCAATGTT
This sequence comes from Urocampus carinirostris, assembly GCF_059441175.1. Classification (NCBI taxonomy): domain Eukaryota; kingdom Metazoa; phylum Chordata; class Actinopteri; order Syngnathiformes; family Syngnathidae; genus Urocampus; species Urocampus carinirostris. The sequence goes on from NC_142366.1 coordinate 3,650,577, forward strand.
ACGAAGATGGAAGAAAGCGATTCTAGTAATTTTCTTCACATGTGTTTGAAAGGACAGATCGGGGTCAAATATGACACCTACATTTTTAAGTGAGTCACTCTGTGTGATGTGGCAATTGTCGATGTTCACAGCAGTTTTAGAGAATAAGTCACGGGACTTAGATGGTCCAATAACTAACATTTCAGTCTTTTCAGAGTTAAGACGCAGGAAATTGAGTGACATCCACTCTTATCTCGGTGAGGCAGGCCTCCAAATTTCCACAGTTTAGTGTGGCAGATTCCTCCATAGGGAGATAGAGTTGAGTGTCATCTGCGTAGCAATGTCTATTTGGCTTTCATGGACTTGGAAAAGGCGTATGACAGAGTTGATTGAGAGGCATTGTGGCAAGTGTTGGTAATGTATGGAGTGGGTGGAAAGTTGTTGGAAGCATTGAAGAGTTTTTATGTGAACAGCAGAGCATGTGTAAGAGTAGGGAGTGAGACAAGTGAGTGGTTCCCTGTGTTGACTGGTGTGAGACAGGGGTGTGTGATGTCACCATGGCTGTTTAATGTATACATGGATGGCGTGGTGAGAGAGGTGAATGCAAGAGTATTTGGCAGAGGTGTAGAGATGATCGATAAGAGTGGAATGGTGTTGCAGGTAAGTCAGTTGTTGTCTGCAGATGACACAGAGCTTGTGGCTGATTCTGAGGAAACATTAAGAAGGTTGGTAATGGAGTTTGGAAGAGTATGTGATAGGTGTAAGTTATGTGTGAATGTTGGGAAGAGTAAAGTTATGAAGTGTCTACGTGATCTGGGCATGGCGGTAGAAATAATGGACAGGTGCTGGAAGAAGTTGAAAGCTTTAGGTACTTGGGTTGTGATGCGGCTGCAGTTGGTGTAATGGACTGTGAGGTATTGCACAGAGTGAATATAGGAAGCAAGGTTTTGAGTGCTCTGAGGAGAGTGATGAGCAACAAGAGTATGAGTATGGATGTTAAGAGGGGACTGTATGAGAGTGTGATTGTGCCGACTGTGTTGTATAGTGCAGAGACTTGGAGCCTAAACGCAGATTTGAAAAGGAAATTAAATGTTTTTAAGATGAAGTGTTTGAGGAGTATGTTAGGAGTGACAAGATTGGATAGATTGAGAAATTAAATTGTGAGAGACAGAACTGGAGTAGTAGTGGAACTGAGCAAGCGTGTGGATAAGAGAGTAGTCGGTTGGTTTGGACACATGGAGAGGATGGATGAGGAGCGAATGTTGAAGAGGATCTACAGAGCAGAAGTAAATGGAAGGAAACCAAGAGGAAGGCCGCGATTGACGTGGATGGATGGTGTTATGAGTGCACTGCAGGAAAGAGGTCTAAATCTAGTGGAAGCTAGAGCTCTTGTTGGTGATAGCAATGAGTGGAGAGGTGTTGTAAAAGGATAGTGGGATGTGTGGACGCGTTCTAAGGGATGGGCAGGGCACCTGTATAATGCGGCAGGGGTAAACCAGTGAAAGCTGTCGGGCCCTGCTGTTGAACAAAAGAGTGTGTTGTGTCACCCTGACCCGAGTGACATGGCTGCTTTCTTGTGTCCCGTTTCATCTGTAGGGACGGAAACATGACCAACTTAGGTGCCGAGGTGCCTAACTTGTTTGGGTGTTTGGGCATTTGGGTTGGCCATGGTCCAAAGATGTTTGTGTGTATTTTTAATATTTTTTTCCCCTTTTTATTTTCTTTGTTACTGTATGTGTTTGTCTTGCTGTCGATCACCCCTCTTGAGGGATATGACCAAGGTAGATAGATAGATAGAAATAATTTCTCCACACGAGTTAATGCTCAGGTGATAATTCACACTTTCCAAATGTTAATTACCTGTTTTAAATGTAGTCTTGTGATATGTAATCCCTAATCTTTCAGGCCTCTGTCAGTGGACAGCAAAGGAGACACAGTGAGGAATTCAGTGGAGGACAGTTTCCGACTGGAGCAGCGACCGAATTCCATGACTGGGTAAAAAAACACACCAAATCAAAGCGTTCCATTTTACCACCTTGTCCTTACGTGTCCTCCCTTCTTCCTCCCCTAGTTTGATTCCTGCATACGACAGCGACTCTGTGGCCCCAGTCCGCACAGCCAAAGCGGAGCGCCGGCATCAGGAGCGGCTCCGAATGCAGAGCCCAGAATTGGCCGTTGCCCATGACAAGGACCTCTCTCCAGCCGAGAAGCGAGCCCTGGAGGCCGAGAAGAGAGCCATGTGGAGGGCGGCACGGTAAACGTTCCTCCATGACATCTCTATGTGTACTTTTTCAGTGTTTCCCATTGAATTTATGTAAGACCCCGGTGGGTGGACAGTCGATGGGTGGTCCGGTGTCATGCCCGGGGGTGTAACCATCGATTGAATACTCATATCGGTGATACGGTAAATGACAGTATTAAATATCAGTACAGCTGCTTTTGATTGCTGCTATGACAGGATGACAGTTTTTCTTCAACAGTTTACAGGAGGTTATTGTATACTGTTAACCTCAGCCAATTACTTCCCAAATTCATGATTACAATTCCCTTATTAGGTGATATTAACTTGACAAACACAAAGTGGCTTTTGTTTATTCACAGAATAGTATAAAGGATTAAAAAAAAACTTTTGTGTTTTTTTTTTAGATACAAAAATTGTTATTCAGCGTACACAATCTAAAATGATATAAAAATGTACAAAATATGGAGAAAATGTATAAAGTTGTCGGGTATGTTATTGTAAAGTGCAACCTATTAGTGATGGGAATTCTGTTTTCTTTTAGAAAGCCAGCTCTTCCAGCTCAGTGCCCAAACAGCTCTTCAGATCTTTTTTCGTGCTTTACCGTTTTACTACCTATGATAATGTAAAATTATGCACGATATGAATTAATAAAATTGTATTGTGTACTATATTATGCTACACCATTTCAGACTAAAACACGGAAGGCATTTAATGAAGGGAAATTTAGGTTTTGGTTTCAATCAATATTTGCGGGGACAACTCATTTCAGGCTCTGGTAGCACAACAACTTTCAAATCGCTAGATACGCTCCAGCGTTAACATTCATGAGTACTTCTTCAAACAATGCATTGCGTCTGACGTGACGTGTCTTCCACACAAGTGGGATATGCTGGCGTTTGGTATGGAGACCCATATAAGTCACTAGAGATTGCATAAAAGTCTCATTTAGTTGAAAATATGAACGCTCTCACAAAAACATTTCACCCCAAAAAATCGGGAAAGAGCATTAAGCTCTGCATAGTGAACAGCAGCCTCGTTGTGTCCTTAGCTACACCCACCTCTTTACATCAGACACAGCATGCGCTGCAAGATAGAGCGCGCTGCACAATTAAAAGAAAAGACTTATGTGCGCCGTATGGTCGCGAAAATATGGTAAGATATTTTGAAGGTATTTTGATTAAGTTAAAGTTTTTATATATGTATATATATCTATCTATCTATCTATATATATATATGTATATATATTTAAAAACATTGTTTTATTTTTTTAGTAATACAAGTTAATGAGACACTGTGGCGTGACCAATTAGACAATAGCGGCCCACCGGGATCTTTCAATGGTACGGGAAACACTGCTTTTCCTATCTTCCTTTCACCCGGTGGTCTTGGTCATACTTTGGGGGGAGTGCAGGCCTTTCGGCTTGGAGGACGATGTTAGGCAGTATGAGCAGGACCTGGCTAAAAGGCTCTACCAGGCTCGAGTGAGGGCGTCTCAGAATTCTTCATCCCCTGCCACTTCCCAGCTCAGGTTTGGGGAGGCTGGGGGCACATGCATGCCATTGTGGGGGTGCGCTAGGCTGGATTATTGAAAGGTTCTATTGTTTGGCTCCATGCACGGCTTCTTGTACTAATGCACACTTGCCTGCAGCAAGTTTGTGTGCCAAAGGGGCGGGATGTTGTTTTTTTGGACCGCCTCCTTTTGTGCTGATGATGTGGCTCAATTTTAACTTTTTTGAAACTGAGAGTTACCCATCTCACACAAAAATATGCCAGACTTTTGGTACATTTTAACAAGGCTTCAACCTCAAAAATCTGCTTAAATTATTTTTTGTTTGTTTGTTTTTGTGCTCCATTCAGTGTTAGTGACAACTATGCCAACCATATTTATTTATGAGTAAAGCACATTTTTTACCTAGAGTTTGGGTGCGCTTTATACACAAGGTTTTTATTTTACCGTGTTTGTGCAATAATAGATCAGTCGAAAAGTTTCGCTGACCACAATGGCAAAACATTGAATGCAACGGGAATTTAAACCAGGTTGCGGTGGTGAGCGCGCCAAATCCTAACCACTAAACCATTAGTGATATAGATAACATACGCAAAGGCAGTAGATTTTATCTCATGATCACACTATTTTTTTTCACGTTACCAGAGACAAATGTTAGTGAGTGGCGAAAATCGGAAGTCACCTTGAAAGATACGAATAAACGCAATAAAGCAGGACGAGGGAAACAAGTCTTTGGTGTACCTGAGGATGGATCAGAATTTACAGGACAATACATGAGTAGATTGTAAACTTTATGTTTGTATTGTGTTCATAGTTCACATTGTCAATAAAAAAAATGTGCTCATGGCCAGACATATTCAACATTTGTCAGATACAATGCTTACTTTGCGCTGTGAAAAATCTAAGCAACATTTTATAACCATTAAATGAAAATTTTGTGGACCGCGTTACACCCGAGTGTGCGATATAATCTGATAAATATTGTATATACATGTCTTTTTAGTTATTATTTAATGTATTTATTATTATCTGGCTGGCATTGAATAGGTTCAAATCAATTACTCTGAAGCATTCAGGTCAGTATTCCGACTGAAGGTGTGTGAATGGATTAGAATTGCTCTCATTTGGGACAAAAGTATGTCCATTTTTTTTCCATGTGTGCAATGTTCACATTGTAAAAATTCCTTAAATGTGCAAAAAGATCAAAACGACAAAAAAATTGAGATATTTTGGTTGTTGTTTTTTTTACATAATGACAATTTAGGCATATCGGAGACCTGTCGAAGCTTCTATCAATTGTTTCAACTCATTAAATATACAGTAGATACCCAGGATACAGCAACCCCGCCTTACGTCATTTTCGCTTTAGAGTGTGGAAAATTACGTTTTTTTTCTTTATACTTTATTCATTTTTGGTTGTAAGACTTGCACTGGTGCTAAAAAGGGGAAGGAAAAACATGATAACTATGGAAACAAAGATTGTGATTATGAGGAAAAACAAAAAGGCGCTGAAATGGCATGGCTATAACTAATAAGCGATCAATATAATTAAAGATGAGGAGGCAATTAAAGCAAGTAAATTCTTTAAGGGCATGACAATCCTTGCAAGTGGAAGCTTTGAAATCTGTATTATTTTTCGTTTGTCGCCGTCCGCCACCGCCTCCACCTGCGACTTAACTGTACCACCTCAAGTCACGTCACACCAAAAATAAATAAAATTTCACTTATATTTATTTAAAATGGTATTAAATCCTATATCAATAGACTACACACAAGTATTATTTACTTTAGTAGCCAAAAATGTATGTGTTTCGTTGATTATTATTTTTGTTTTACCCATAGAGTTGGTGCAGGTTAATTTTAAAGTGTATAAAGGTAGGAATGTTTGTTTTTTTCTAGCAGGAAACATTTGTTGGCCTGGAGCGAGATGGGCGCTACCAGGCTGTTTCCCAAGACACACTGCAGAAAATGGTACCCCTACAACCCTAAAGGTTAAGGGATAACCAAACCTAACCAAAAATCCTACCCGCATCGACAGAGTTTTTACCGCTAAGTTAACCACGGAAACTGGCTTATTGTTGTCCCTTTGGCTCATGTGTGTCTATTGTAATTGGCATATTTTAACAGACTTTAAATGCAATAAAAAGGATTGTTTTCCTGTAACCTAAAGACCGGTATAAGCTTGTCACTTTAGATCACTGTTCTAAACTGGTTTGACTTCAGGACCCACCATTCCACCCTAATGACAAGCTGCGACCCAAATCAAGAAAAACAAAATCACTCCTGAAATGTATTCAATAAAAGAAGTGTGCAGTTTAAATCAGAAATAGTAAAGATATTCATCTTTTTTCCAAAAAACATAATGATCAGAAAAAAATGACTTCAAGTTCGGTATATCCTTGCATATAAGCCTACATCGCCTATATAAGCGACCCCCTAAAACTGCTTTAAAGTAATACTTTGCAACAATGTGTTTTTTTTTTGCAATAACTCGCCTTATTGTGGTTCAAGTTGTGAAAAATGAGGCAGGCAACTTTATGGCTGGGCAGGCAACTTTTCAGAGTTGTCTGCACTGGGGTCCGGTAACTTTTTGTCACGAGTTTCAGACACTGTTTTAACCCTTACTATATACGTTTTTTTTGTTATCTTCGGTTTTTTTCTCAGGGTACTGGGGATGTGCATTACCATGCATTTTAATCTCCCACTAACTAGCAACTTCACTTACTGATCCACACTTCAGATCGGGTTCATGTGGTATCCTAGGGGTCTACTGTATTTGCATTTTACGTAATTATAACAGCAATTTGTTTGCCAGCTATCACTTGGAATGTTTGACACCCAAAAAAAAGCTTCTTGCGCATGTTTAGGTGCTGCCACGTTCTTCAACGTAGATCATAGCTATCCGATTGACATATAAACAATATGATCCCTGTTCGGGCAGAATGAAGTCCCTGGAGCAGGACGCCCTCAAAGCGCAAATGGTCATTGCCAAATCCCGGGACGGGAAGAAACGAAGCAACCTGGACCAGCTGGCTGAGTCCCCGTCGCCGGCGCCCACACCCTCACCGGCGCCCACGCCATCTCCTACCCCCAATGAAGGTGAAGGAAACAGGATTTTGTTATTAATGTGTTTTCCGCACTACAAGAAGAACCCCAACTTGGCCAACTTTTTGAACGGGCACTTTCTAATCTGGTGTGCCTTATATGCAGACAAAAATGGAATTGCGTTACTATATTTGTGCAATTATTGATCAGTCGATAAATGTTATTACTGACCCCAATTGTATAACATTGGTGGCACCAGGGATCGAAATGGATAGCAATGAGAAGAGCCTCGAATCCTAATCACCAGCTCTCTAAGGACAGTCCCTGGCCTGTTCTTAAAGTTGTCGGCCCAGTTATTTCTCTGTATATATATATATATATATATATATATATATATATTTGTAATACTTTTCAATTCTATATTACTTTAAATTCTATGTGTATATGTGCACTGTATGGGTAAGCTATAAATTTCATTGACACAGTGTAATTACAATAAAGGCGTTCTATTCTGTTCCATCCCGGATCCCAGTGGGGAGAGCCATGGATCCTATCCACTAGACCAGTGGTCCAGAACATTTGGCTCACGAGCCAACCAAGTGCCTTTTCATTTATCTGAATCCCTAGTGATCAAGTGGATATGATCTGGCATGCTCCCTGCTGCAATCTGGGTTTCATTACCGTTGCATCCAATGTAATACAATTGTTATCAATTATTTTTTTCCGCAATCCTGGCCCCTACTCTAGTCTTAATATCATGTTCCTTATAGTTCGGGGCACCTTATGTATTAAAAATAGTATCACAGAAGAATATTTCTTATTTTGACTTCAATACTTTTTTTTTGTCTTCCAGAGCTCATCAGCCCTCGAAGTATGACCTCCCCGGGCAGACTGGTTAGTTATTAAGATTTATATACTAAATAAATCAAAAACAAAAGAGCACTTCATGAACAATCAGGAATCATTTTCATTGCCATTGACGTTGGAAGACGTCAAAAGTCGCGTATACTAAAATTGGAACTAAAAGTCAAGCCATTCCCTTCCGTTCCTTCATTTGCTTTTCGACCGCTTCCCCTTCAACTTTCCCACCATCCCTCCTTTTTCCTTTCCCCATCCATCCTTTCTCTAGTCCCTGTCATCAAAGAGGTTTGACTACCGCCAGTTTGCCGCCATTCCTTCTCCCACTACGGATTTCGTCATCCAGGTATCGGCTACATGCTAAGTCTCATGTCAGGCCCTGTCCATCCTAAGTGTCCCAGCTCTCAACTCACCAAGCATCTTCTGTAACCAAGCTGGATATAAAAATACTTTACCTTTTTGGCTTGCTCATGTTATATTGAGGGCGAATAACATTGCTTTAGCGGATTGTGCTAATCAGGTGAGGCTAAGGTGGAGGAAAAAATAAATATTTGCAGTGGTCACCGACTTTTTTGAAACTGAGGGTTACTTGTTTGCTACTGATTAGAGCAAAGGTCTACTAGGTTCATATATGTTTCTTATACAGCACCTTACCAGGTTATTACCAGGGTTGGGTAGGGTTACTTTAACTGGATTATTTTCAATTACTTTTGGATTTTTCCAATACCAAATATGCTAATAAAAGACAAAAGAAATTAAATATGAATAAAATTACTAAAATTTGTGCAGGCTTGGGTAGTAACAAAATACATGGAACGGCAAAAATGATGATGGCGAGCTGTTTGGATTTATTTGCATTTTGTTTCTGTCGCATTTTATGTTAGTTTTGCCGGAGATCAAAGAGATCACAGCCAGGAGAGACAGTTTACCACGTGTTGTGAGTCATAATTTTATTCATATCTAGTTTCTTTTGTCTTTTATTAGCATATTTGGTATTGGAGTAATCCAAAAGTAATTGAAAGTAATCCAGTTAAAGTAACCCTACCCAACCCTGGTTATTACTATCATGTTACTATGTTATTCACAAATTACAATCGAGGAAAAGTTGAAAACACAAATGCAGGACGCGTTGGGCCAAAAATGTCAATCATTATGTTGGGGTTCGTCCCAGGCCTCAGTATTTTTTTGTTGTTGTTGTTTTTTTTAATTATGCAACCATCATTATTCATTTTTTCTTTTGCTTTGTGGAGGATCACCAAAATGGATTCTGCCCCCCTCTCGCGCAGGGCACCCTGTGTTCAGAGGAGCACTCCGTCTAAACCCGGGTGCTCACAAAAAAATATGAAAATTCGGGTGTGCTTCAGGCTCAGTCCTGCAAATAAAGTGAATTTGTCTGGTTCCAGCTGGTTTGGGCTTTAATACCCGTGGGCTGGGTTGGGTCAGGATGGATTTTTACGCCCAATCTTAACTCTAGTTCATCGATCCGTTAACCAGCAGAATCATCATCCCGTCCTTCAGAGACTAGACGGATATGTGAAACTCATACTAGATCTTAAACCATAGGGTAAAAATGATTTTGTTCCTAAATTTTGAGCATCGTATTGTACAATACATATTCCATAACTTCATCGCAGATTGATTAATTTTAATATGTTATATGGGTTTACTTTTATTTTGTGTAGGGAAATTGTGTATAAATATATTTAAGAACAGTGGAATGTTTTTATCTTAGCAATTTTTTGTGGAAAACCTGATTTGGCCCAACATATACCACACATCCCACACCTTAACTGCGGCTGCCCTCAAGTAAAGTGAGTTTGAAACCCTTGATGAAAATGAAAGCAAATATCGTGACCTAGAAGTCTCATCTCATCTCTAGCTTCACCGCTTATCCTCAGTAGGGTCGCGGGGGTGCTGGAGCCCATCCCAGCAATCATCAGGCAGTGGGCAGGGGACACCCTGAACTGGTTGCCAGCCAATCGCAGGGCACACAGGAACAGACAACTCGCTCGCTCATTCACACCTAGGGACAATTTGGACCGGCCAATCCACCTGAAATGCATGTCTTTGGAATGTGGGAGGAAACCGGAGTGCCCGGAGGAAACCCACGCAAGCACGGGGAGAACATACAAACTCCGCACAGTAAGTCCGGTAGTTGGATTTGAACCCACACAGGAGGTTCCAAAGACCTTAGAACTGTGCCGCACACGCGCTAACCACTGCGCCGCCGTGCTGCCCTGACCTAGAAGTATTATTTAAAAATATATTTTTATATATATTGCTTATATTTCATATCAGGATAGTTATACAATGAAATTCGTTTTTACTATGTTATAACCAGGTTGTAATTATTATAAGAAGGGATTGAAAGGTTCGACTGAACCTCAGCCCGGTTGTTTTATCTTAGTGGCTCGCTATATTAGAAAGAAGAACCAGGAGACAGCAAATTTATTGGATGCCAGAAAGATAAATTATACAGCTGTGGAGCCTTTTTTGACATGATGCGGAGAAGTCTGTCTTATTTAATGCTGTCTTAGCATCCCACCCACGCAGCCGAATAAACCTCATTCTTGTGCTAATGTGAGACCCAATGGTCTTAACCGATTGAAAAAAGATAATGTGTGCAAGATTGCTTATGGATAATATGAGACGCCGTAGCAAGGACTGGTCACAGCAACCTACCGGATCAGCTCAAGTCAGCTATCCAATATCGGAGACACCTTATCTAATAATTAAAATATGCTTAGTCAACCACTGTAAAATCCGCCTTGTATAAAGGCACTAAGTGATTGACATGGGTTAGAAATCAAAGTTCTGGAAAAAAAAATCTCAATGACCCATCACTACTGAGCTCTTTTCAGAACTGGTCCGCGGTATATCCTAGTGTTCTCTGGGGGCTACCTGGTAGCCACAGCCATACAGTAATGTGGTTGTGCTTTGTGGCCATGACTCCCTGACCAAATACTTAACTTCCACTTTTACCTTTTTTCCTACTCACCTTGTTTTTTTTTCCCCCACAGTCCCCTGATGTGGCGGACAACATGCAGTTTATCGATGACTGCTCACAGCAGCAGAGTGAGTTATACCCCCACCTTCTGCCCTCCTTTTCAGGATACGGCGTAAAGAACGAGTGTGAAACTTATTTCCTGTCCCCTTTTTGATTCAGGTGTCTACATGGGATAAGCAGCCCCCTAGTGGTAGGAATGTGTGTGTTTGTTAGGGTGGTTCGGGAGCGGGGCCTGCTTTGCCTTAAAATGCTAACGTAGTAATTTAGTGACCTCATGACCCCTGCACGCAAAATGAATTAACAACATACTAACCACGGGGTTGTCTTGTTGTGTGAAGTGAGGCCAGAACGCTGGGGACATGACCTTCCTTCTAAGCTCTTTAAGAGAAAAATGTTATTTAAAAAGTAAAGTTAGCGAAATAACAATGATGAATTTAAAAACGTTTAGAGGGACAATGTGTAATATTTAGTTCCACTTAGTGGTACAAAAAACTAATTCAGTGAAAAATAAGAAACATTGATTTGAATCCTAAGCAGAAAATACATGAATTATAATAAGAATGTTGATTTTTATATATATATATATATATATATACATATATATATATATATATATATATATATATATATAATGTGTGTGTGTGTGTGAGATATGGACAGCTACCATACCATTCATCAATAAAATCCTATTTAAGAAACTTGAAACACGCACACACACACACACACACACACACACACATTAGGACTTTTTATTCTTTTATTGCACCTGCCTAAATCTGACTCCCCTGCTTAAATTGACCCTGTTTGACATATAGACTTGTGATTTCTAGGGTAACCTTCTGTAACATAAATATGTCAGCACAGTGATTTTGGGGTTATTTTGACTTTTAATTTAGGAGTTAGCAGGGGGGAAGGATTTTGGCAGGCATTTTACCAGCCCAAATCTGACTCCCCTGCTTAAATTGACCCTGCTTGAGATATAGACTTGTGATTTCTAGGGTAACCTTCTGTGACATAAATACCTCATCACAGTGATTTTGGAGTTATTTGGACTTTTTGCTGGGGAGTCGGATTTAGGCACGACACTGTACCTGGACACGTTTTAATGTATCCGCCTTTTCAGACTCGTCCTTGAATTCATGTTCATATTTCGTCTCGTAATGACGTTTAACACTTGACGTGCGAGGTACAATGCTCTCGAGGCATAATGCACAAACAGCACGGTCATTTTTTGCCCAAAGTCCCATTCGTCTGTCCACGCTGGCTGGAAAGAACGAGATTTTTCCGCTCGAGGAGCCGTCATGATTTGGCAGTCGTGATTCATTAATTCATCGCTCGCCAGTGTTTCTGTAGGAGGGTTAAAACAAATCTCTCCTCTGCGAGGCACCGCGCAGACACACGCTCACCATAAAGCCGCTAAACAATGAAAGCGCTCAATGAAAATGTCTAAATTTAAGGTAAAAATGCGCATTTAAAAAAAATCATTATTACTTTTCCGTGCGCTCGCGTGCCATTGGTTAACCCCTCGCGTGCCACTGCGAGCACGCGTGCCATAGGTTGCTGACCCCTGGTTTATATATATGTATGTGTATATATATGTATATGTTTATATATATATATATATATATATATATATATATATACAGGTATAGTGTGTGTTTGTGTGTGTGTGTGTGTGTGTGTGTAGGAATACACTGGGCAGCCAAGGGGGTGCCAGCCTGCAAATGTTTAGGGACCATTGACCTACAACTTGACCAGTTTGCCCCTATTTCCTTATCCAGGCCCCGCTTCTTCGGCCAACATCCCTGCGCCCGCCACTTCGGCCTTAGAGGAGATGGCGCTCTACAGCAACAAACGCAAACTGCGGCAAGGCCGGCGCAGTCTGGAGACAGCCCTTCCCACGTAACGCCCTCCATCCCACTACATCACATAACGCTGCCCATATTGTAACACTACATCTAAAAAGGAGAGCGGTCAAGTATACCCAGCCTTGCCTTCTGGCTTCGCCCGGCTGATATTCTTTTGTGTTGGGTATTTTAACATTATGTTTCTTTTCATTATTATTCCTAACCTCCCAAAGTTTTAGCTGTAACATGTGGGAGAAAAATATTTTAACTAGATTGTAAAATGTTTTTGGAGTGTAAATAATAGCGAGACAACGTCCCGCTACCTTCACACACGCTCACGGAATGTTGGGGGCATCAAAAAAAGATTTTAAAGCAAATATTTTTTTAAAATAGATAAAGGTTATTTTATGTTTGCGGCAAAATGAATTGTGCATCTACAGGAGTGTCTCATAATATCATGAACAAAATCTTTATTTACTGTAATGCCATTAAAAAAATTAAAATGTCATACATTCTGGATTCATTACAAAGCTCCATAAATATTGCTAGGTCTGTTATTGTTTTAATATTGCTGATTAGATAGATAGATAGATAGATAGATAGATAGATAGATAGATACTTTATTCATCCCCGAAGGGAAATTCACTTTTCCAGCAGCATCCCTAAGCTGAGAACAATCGAAAATAACTGAGAACAATCGAAAATAACACGGGAGCTGCTGGAGTGGCTGCCATTCGTGACGGCGCCGGAGAAACGATTCAATTTATGGCGAAAACTCAATTATTCCATCTTAAAGGATTATAATATCATTGAAAGTATACTCGTAGGCTGTTAGCAATAATCGGCAATAATGTAATCCTTTGTTAAGCGCAGTTAATGAGGACCAGAATCCTTGTTATATGCAAAAATCCGCAAGGTAGGCCCCCATATTTTTAACATGGCTTTGCTGGCCCCCAATCGCAGCAACAGTCGATTGGGGATAATGTATCGCATCTGCACGTGGACTTTTCATTTTAGGCAGAAAGAACTGAAAAAGAGAGCTGCCACGCATAACACAAATTTGCCCTCTCAGCTCCCATTCTCAGCAATAGTCGACAAGGGATAATGGATTACGGGAAAAACAATGCAGTTCATTTTAGACTTTCCACAATAGCATGCTTCAGTTGACTTAAAAAAAATGGCACGCCTCCTGACAAATGGCCTTCTGCCAGACCCCACTCAAAGCAATATGGGTTTGGAACAATGCCTTATGGCCATACGAATGCGCTTCATTTCAGGCTGAAATACGTTTCTTTTGAAAAAGAGCTGCCTGACTCGACAAAACTGTTCTCGATTGGTCCTTGCTTGCAGTAATATGTGATTGGGGATAATCAGGGTTCATACGGGTGCCTGAAAACCTTGACATTGATGGAATTTTAATTATGTGTTTTTAAGGACTTAAAAGTGCTTACATTTTAGGGGAAGTGCTTGTTAATGCTTGAAATTGTTTTAGTGTTAAAAGTAACACTGACAATGCTCTCCTATGGCTTCAAATTGTCATTGTATTTACTCGTCCCTTGTCATTAACTGCAGCTGGCATTAGTTTGTATGGCATTATCCTTTGAAGTGCCATTGCTCCCTAAGGGTCATGCCCAAGAGGACAGGTTTAAAAAGTCCTTGGATTTTGGGTTAAGTGCTTGTAAATGTTTGAAACTTGCCTAGTTTCCCCATCGTGCATCAAATTAAAAAAAAAATAGTTTGCTTAAAATGATGGCATTGCATTTCTTTTTCCCTCGTGATTATTGGCAGCTGGCATGAGTTTGTAAGGCATTGTCATGCGAAGCGTCATCACCCCCAAGCATCATGCCCAAGAGGACAGGCGAAAAGACCAAGATGCCGGGAGGCTGCCGTTTTAATAAACGATGACTAGAACACGGGAAATACAAACAATGTCTAGAACGTCGAAAAAAATCATGGATCTATTTTCTAAGGGTTCTGAAGAAATTGGAAACATGGCTTTGATAATCCTCAAAAAGTGCTCGAATTTGGCCATAAAAAAGATGTATGAATCCTCAATAATGGATCACGTGTGCACTAGTGCAGTTCATTTTTTGGAGGACAAAAGAGCAAAAGAGAGACACCTGGTTCCCCGCTAGTAGCAATTTGTGATCAGAGATAATGGTTTGCGGAATGTTTTTCATTTTGTGATGCACTTAGACCACAAAGCGCCAGGTAGTGAGGGATTACAGTACTAACACAATAAAATACTTCATTAATTACAGTGCATTTGTAATGTATGCTAATTTCAATGTTTTTAATTGCATTACAGAGAGTAAAAATCTTCATTACAATATTGTTATTATCTGAGACAGTCCTGTATATATCATTGTCCATGAAAAGTCAAGAACCTTGACAAATAGCGTAGATTTGTGTCTCAAATTTTATACAAATTGGGAGATTTGAGCATGAGAAATCATTTTTATGATAAAGCTCATATGGGAGACACCATAAATTATTTTTTACGGTACTCTGCTTTCGGTTGTAACCATCAAATGGTGTTCCATTGTGATGTAAAGGTAGCAGATGCTTTATTATTCTTCCTGACGATCGGGATAATTTAATAAATCTGACGACACTGAAAGATTTTTTTTTTTTCTTATCATGGTGTGAATAATGTATAAATATGTACGCGGGCGATCGGGTGAAAACTGAGCCAACGTGTTGACCAATCGAGCCTCTGGGTTAGTTTTGTTCATTTTGATAGAAGAGGTTCAGAAACAAAAAACAAACCTCATCAGTTTGTATATCACAAATGGTGCATAATCATAGCATAGGTTCATTCTTTAGGTGTTCTAATTCTAGCAGTTCAAGTCACGTTCAGCTTTTTTCCCCATTTCATCCTAGTTATTATTTTCTTACGTTTTAGCAGGTTTTTGTTACATAGTTCAGACGCTAATGAGTGCTTGTTTTTGTCGTCGGGCCCAATGTCGATGAAATTGAATTCAGAAAATATCACAATGTTGTCGTTCCGTTTATGTTTTGTACATCTGGCAGAAAGATGGTAAGCGTCTTCTCTGACAGGTTCCATTGCACGGAGCTGAAAGAAGAGCATAATAAGCAAACGTGCGCTCTGTTATTCTTTGCTGTAAAGACACACAAATCAATGGTTTAACTTTTTTAATAAATAAACATTTTAATGTCATGAATGCAACAGTCTTGCTGTCAGTTATTGTTGCCATATATGATTGTCTGAAAAATTAATCCAGCTTTTTATTACATTTTATTTTGAAAGGAACCCACCCGGTTCTCACCTTGCCAGTTTGCTGCTTTTGCCAGAATTAGTATAAACTAATTCCAGCTCTTCACATATTCATGAGGGGATGGTGTCATAATAGTCTGTAATAATAATATTTTGCAATAGTCTTTGATCTGTTCAGACGTTTGAGACTCTTTGTGAATAAGGGCTATACAAATAAACATGACTTGACAAATTTTTGAGGCTTCTCTCCCTCTCTTTTCTTAAAAATAGTTCACCCCCCTTCTTCTTGTCTCGCTCAAACTCCTTTTTGGTAACTGTTTCTCAAGTTAATGTGAGTACCGGCGAGTTGGTTCGCTGCCAGCTAACTGCTGATAGAGATGTCAGTTGTCTGTGAATTCCAAAACATGAAAAACCCTGACTGTATCCTGCGAAGAGATAAATGACCTCAAAAAATAACTTCAATACCTTTCAGGAGAAGTTTCTGTATTGAGGGCGCAGCAGAAAAACATATTGGACTTTGTTGATGAGGTGAAAGTTCTTGGCATGCAAAGTGCAGAAAAGGACAAATGGCTTGCATACCTTGAAAGTCTGATCGCGGATTTTGAACAATACACGAGAATGAATGATGTTGTGATAACAGGAATAGCAATTAAGCCGCAATCTTATGCTGGGGCGGTGACGGCATGCAGTGAGGGGGAACCAGGCTTCGCGTGAGATGTAATGTCAACTGAACAACAGGTGACTGCATTCCTGCAGTCCAAAGGGCTTGCAATGGACCCCAACCCTGCGAGGATTGTCACCCGCTAACCAAGAGAAACGGCACCGACAAGTCATTCTAAGATTTGTGAACAGGAAGCAAGATTGGCATATTAAATCCCAACAATCAAAAAAAGTATTAACGATTTTGTGAATTCAATGCATAGTCCAAGTCTCTTCCCTACAATTGAGTAACATCCCGTAGTGATACTCTGACAGACAACATATTCACCAATGCAATAGAAAACAAGACAACAAGTGCGTTATTGATTACTGATATTACTGACCACCATTCAGTAGTCACAGTATATGACATTAATTGTAGAAGAGAAATAAGGGAACATAAACAGTACAGCAGAACAAGGACATAAGAGGCAATTGCTAATTGAAAATATGAATTAATAGAACAGGATTTGGGGCGGCACGGGGGTTAGCGCGTGTGCGGCACGGTTCTGATGTCATGGGTTCAAATCCAGCTACCAACCTTCCTGTACGGAGTTTGCATGTTCTCCCCGTGCTTGCGTGGGTTTCCTCCGGGCAATCCGGTTTCCTCCCACATTCCAAAAACATGCATGTCAGGTTAATTGGCCGGTCAAAATCGTCCCTAGGTGTGAATGAGCAAGCGAATTGTCTGTCCCTGTGTGCCCTGCGACTGGCTGGCAACCAGTTCAGGGTGTCCCCTGCCCACTGCCCGAAGATGTCTGGGATGGGCTCCAGGACCCCCGCGACCCTACTGATTATAAGCGGTGCAGATAATGGATGGAGAACAGGATTGGGACGAAATATATGGTTAAGTAGATGTAGACCAGGGGTCAGCAACCTTTTTGGTGTGGAGTGCCACTTACAAATTTCCTTGTAAATAAGTGTGCCACACCAAGATTAATGACTCGCACAACATTATTTTACACCAGTCCAAAAATACAACATGGATATACATTTTAATCGTATAACTGACCAATTTATCCTCCACTATTCTTGTTCATCAATCAACTAAAAAAATGAATGTGAATAACAAGTGGAAAGGCCGTTCTTTTAAAATTTCCTTCCTGATTAGTTGAATCTTTTTATTAAAAAATTCAATAATGTCATTAGCAGAATAAGAAGGACTATTTGGGTTAAGTTGTTGTCTGATAAGTTTCGCCACTGTGTCAAACAAAAATTTCGGATTATTCTTATGGTTAATAATAATCCTAGAGAAAAACGATGCTTTAGCTGAGGCAAGAACTACTTTATGTTTCAGCAAGCTGTCACACCAGGCCAGTCGGAAGACCTCCAGCTTTGTAGTCCGCCCTTTTCGTTCAAGTTTACTGCAACCTTGTTTGAGTGACCTGGTTTCTTCAGTAAACCAAGGTGTATGCTTCTTAGGTCGAAATGTATGCCTTAGGAGCGCCACAGAATCAAGAACATCAACCAAAGCAGTATTAAAGTTGTTTGTAAGTGAGTCAACAGACCCAGTGTACAAAGGGAAGGCTGCAGTTACCATAGGTAATAGTTCTTTTAAAGCTAATGCCAATGTAGGGCGGATATTGCGACTGCTAAAGCCTACATTTTCCTTATCACAGTAAACATTAAACAGCACCTCACACTTAACAAGATAGTGATCAGAGATGGCATCAGGATACGGTAACACTGTAACATTTGAGGCTACTACGCCACGGGTCAGAACAAGATCTAGAGTGTTCCCATCTTTATGAGTGGGCACATCAACTATTTGATTAAAACCAAATGTATCAATCAGTGACTTAAAATATTTGCCACGTGAATTTGATGGGGAGTTTACGTGAACATTAAAATCACCAATAATTACAACATTGTCCGCACACGTTACTAAGTCTGTTAACAGTTCCAAAAATTCATCCAAAAAATTTGAGTATGGTCCAGGTGGGCGATACGCACCAACTACATAAATTGGTGTTGACATTAAGGACCTCATAACAAGTGCTTCAAACGTTTTAAAAACAGTAGGGGTACCAGGAGTAAATTTCAACTTACCTTCCGATATAAGAGCAATACCTCCACCTTTTTTGCATAGTCGTGTCAAGTGCGAACTCACAAAGTTTGGGGGAGAATCCTCATTTAACACTACAAACTCATTTGGTTTTAACCAAGTCTCACAAAGGCCCATAAGGTTAAGATTGTGTTCATTAATAAGGTCATTGACAAGTAAAGCTTTGGAGGCTAGTGATCTAATATTCAGAAGGCCAAGCTTCAGCACTGTGGACTGGGCTGAACCCTTTCCCGAGTTTTGAACCTTAATGGCAACCTTAGTGGTAACCTCCACAGGATTATACTGCCAGTCCCGGGTCCTGTGCCTTGCATGACGGCAGATGCGGCCCGAATTCCATACCACAGGAATATTGTTGACAGGTGGAGTAGCAGGATAAGATAAGATTAAGTAAGAAGGAATATTATAAGAATAAATTAGAGGATAACAAAAATTATGTAAAGGAGATATGGAATTTATTAAATAGCATAATTAGAGATGGTGCTTAACAAAACAATTTGCCTAGATAGTTTCTTAAAAATAATATTGAAAATTATAATATGGGTGAGTTGTCGGGCAGTTTTTAATCATCCATCCATCCATTATCTGCATTACTTATCCTCAGTAGGGTAGCGGGGGTGCTGCAGCCCATTCCAGCTCTCTTTGAGCAGTGGGCAGGGGACATCCTGAACTGTTTGCCAGCCAGTTGCAAGGCACAGAGAGACAAGACAACTCACTAGCTCATTCACACCTAGGGACAATTTGAACTGGCCAATTGACCTGACATGCATGTGTTTGGAATGTGGGAGGAAACTGGTGTGCCCAGAGAAAATCCACGCAAGCACAGGGAAAACATGCAAACTCCACATAGGTTTGATCCCATAATCTCAGAACTGTGCTGCAAATGCGCTAACCACTGCGCTGCCGTGCTGTCCAGCAGTTTTATTCAGTTATTTGTAAATATTGGTCCTTAACTGGCAAAAAACATTCAGAATCTAAGCCAGAATGGAGATTACCTGGATAAATTAATTGAGGAGAATCCCTGTTCAATGTTCCTAAAGGTTGTTGAGGAAAATGAAATTATTGACATTGTTCAAAAAAGCAAAAATAAAACATCTACAGATTGCCATGGCATAGATATGTCATTAGTCAAGCAGGTCATTGAGAGGATATCAAAACCACTTTAGCTCACATCTGCAATTTGTCTTTTCTGACTAGTACATTCCAAAATCAAATTAAAATGACCAAAGTCATTGCGCTATTCAAAACCGTGAGCAAACACCACTTCACAAACTATAGACCTATCTTATTCTTGCCACAATTCTCAAAAATATTGTAAAAGCTTTTCAACAATAGAATTTGTGTATTTTGGGAAACACACAATCAGTTTGCAGAGAGTTAGTATGGTTTCAGGCTTAACCGATCAACAACACCGGCAGCAATTGAAAGAATAGAGGAAATCAAAGAGGCAATAGATAACAAGAAAACATGCAATAGTAGTATTCATCGATCTCAAAAAAGCTTTTGATAGCATTAACCATCACACATTATACAATAAACTGCAAAAATATGCGATAAGGGGAATAGTGTTAGACTGGGTAAAGAAATTTTTGATGGGACGGCAACAGTTAGTGAAGTTGGGTAATCATTATTCTGCACACATGGACATTTCATGTGGTGTCTCCCAGGGGTCAGTATTGGGCCCCAAATTGTTTATACAGTACTATATATAAATGATATGTGCAAAGTAGCAAGGGGGTTAAAACTGGTCAATTTCGCAGATAACACAAATATATTTAGTACTTGTGACACTATCCAACAATTAAGAACTGCTATAAAAAAGGAAATGAAAAAGATAAAATTATGGTTCGATTGGAAAAAATATCATTAAAACTAAGTGTATGTTATTTGGCAAAGGTGTAGTGAATATGGAGGTGCGAATAGAAATCGATGGAATTGAAATTGAAAGGGTGCATGAAAATAAATTCCTTAGAGTTATAGTTGATGATAGGCTGAGTTGGAAAGCACACATCAAACACATACAGTCCAAACTTTCAAAAAGCATCTCTGTCATATACAAAGAAAAACAGCTATTTGATTATAATTCTCTTCGCACAGTCTACTGTTTGTTTCTTGCCATACTTACACTACAGCGCTGAGGTTTGGGGAAATACCTATAAAACTTCACTTGTCATACTGGAAAAAAGAGCAATGAGGATTATTCGTCAACTATTTAGAACACACAATTCCAATTTTTATTCAATCAAAACTGCTGGAATGTCCTGACATTGTATCATATCAAACAACAATTATCATGTATAAGGCAAACAACAGGTTATTACCACAAAATATTCAGAACATATTTAGAAATCGGGAGGGTGGCTATGAGGTCAGAGGGAGAAATAACTTCAAAATCTTAAATTTAAGAACAACATTGACAAGTTTCTGTATTTCTGTATTTGTGTGTCAAACTATGGAACAATCTATGTGAGGACCTGAAGCAAATTAAAAATATCCCCCTCAGTTCAAGAAAAGGTACAAAAAATATGATACGTAGTGGTTATAAAGGAGAATGAACATGAACAATTGCTGGGGAATTGAGGTGTATGTGTGTGTGTGTGTGTGTGTGTGTGTGTGTGTGTGTGTGTGTGTGTGTGTGTGTGTGTGTGTGTGTGTGTGTGTGTGTGTGTGTGTGTGTGTGTGTGTGTGTGTGTGTGTGTGTGTGTGTGTGTGTCATAACTGTACTTTTGGAGCATTCTTTCCGTGGCCAGGTGGAGACAAAGCTTAAGGCTTTAGGAGACATCCTGTACGAGGAATGCAGTTGCCGTTTTGGGACAAGAAGGGACAAGAAGCCTCCAAGCAAAAAGGGAGGAGAGAATGATAGATTGAGCAATTAGTGTGGAGGCAGCGCCAACTCCAAAAGCAGTGGAGGAAGGCAAGACAGGAAAAGAAAGAGGACTTGAAGTCACTGTGGGAGGAAGTGAGAGAGAGCCTTTCAACTTGAAAAGACCAGAGTGGATTCACCAGCGCAGGAAGGAGAAGCAGAAGGAGAGAATCAACTTTTTCAAGAACCCCTTTAAGCATGCAAAACAACTGCTGCCAGACAAGAGGAGTTGAAAGCTGGCGATCTCAAAGGCAGAGCTTGAGAAGCATATAAGAGAGCAATTCAGCGACCCAGCAAAGGCCATTCCATTGGGAACCCCAGGGTATGTTCCTCAGCCAAACTTCTTCCACACGCCAGACTGCATTAAAGACATCGTGGCCAAGTATTTTAAAGACTTGCAGATGTGCTGTGCTCACCAGGACTTTACTACAGGATGGCAGCAGCTTGAAGTGGGCATAGCAATGGGATGTTCGATCTCTCCCATTCTGTTTATCACGGTCTACAAAATCATCCTCATCGGGGCTAGGAAGATGGTCAGCGGAGTGAAACTGCCATTTGGCCAAAGGCCACCACCGTTGCGAGGCTTCATGGATGATGTCACCACCATTCTCTGGATAGCAGCATGCACATCAAGACTGCTGAAGAGGATTGACGAGCTTGAAGGCTTGGCAAGAATGAAGGTCAAGCCATTTAAGTCCCGAAGTCTGTCTCTAAGGAAAGGTATCAGGGACGACCATACCATCTTCACAGCAGGGAAAGAGAAGAACCCGCTACTGTGAAGAAACAGCTTGGAGATGGCCTAGCCAGGATCCATCAGAGCCAGCTCCCAGGCAAAAACGAAGTACTGTATGGTGTTACCAGCACGTAGTATACTATCAGGTGATGTGGCGTTTGAAGGTGAGTGCCGCTGCATTCTATCAGCCTTTGATACAAGAAGGAAAAGGTGTGGATGGTTATGGATTTGAGAGAGTTCTCCCACCATTAGGTTAGGGCAGCGGGCACCAAAGTTCAAACAGGAAGGAGGTGGAAGGCAGAAGAAGAGGCCGACCAGGCAATCGGCAGGTTAAAAGATTGCAAAGTGGTTGGCAGGGTCCAAGTAAGGCGAGCAGGTGTCGGTTGGGGCGACACCCCCTCTTTTGGTTAAAGGCTTGGCGGGAGAATAAAACCAATAAAACTCTGGAAGGCTCCACTCACCCGCCAGCGAATTTATGGCGTCTCAGAATAAAACGATATGCCAAAGCACCAAAATGTTTTTTTGTGAAATTATTTTTCTAGTGTTACCTTGGCCAGAAGAAACTTCACGTTGTGGGAGGGTCACAACGCCTACTCTGGAAGCTTTGCTTTGACATTGTATTTTTATCTTCCTTCGTGATCAACAGCAGCTGGTATTAGTTTGTATGGCGTTGTCATGTGAAGCATCATTGCCCCCTACATGTGCATCAGGACAGGTGCAACAGACAAATATGGCTGGGTACTGGAGAAATTGGAAATTTGGCTTTGAAAGTGCTTTAAAAGTGCTCGAATTTTGCCATGAAAAAAGGTGTATGAACCCTGATTAAAACTACATTGCTGAACAGTATTAGTAAAGATCCTCTATTATTAATTTTGTTTTGGCATCTTCCTGTGGTCACATATGGTAACCGTCGACATATACCTCCAAAGTTGATCCACTCATTAACTCTTGTATTGTTAATTTTTTATCTTATGTGTGCCACTTTTAATAATATAAAAAATGTTTTTGTTTTGTTTTTTCATAATTGTTAAGTCATGAAATAATTCACATTAGCAACTCAGCAAGGAAAGTATTTTGGTGTCAGGACCAGAATGAAAACAGGACCCAATTGCGTAACGTTTACCACAAGTTTTATTGAAGGAAAGGGGACGGGCTGCGCCCACGATCCAGGGTTCGCTGTACGCGGGAAGCAAGTCGCTCTCGTACTCGGACTGGTCGGTAGCTGGGACTGGGAGAGCAAGGTGTGGTCGGGGTCGGAAATGGGTCGTAAACCTCGACGGTTGAGCAGACGTGGGCATGATCAAAACAGGTCGTACCCGGAGATAAACGGGAGTAAAAACGGGACAGGCGGGAGTCAGGGTCGAAAAAGTCTAGTATACACTGAGGTTTGCAGACGGACTGACAACAGGGGATTGACAGGATTGGGTTTAAATAGGGACAGGGGGCCAATCAGAGCCCGCAGCGGTTGGCGCCAAATGAGCGGGCACAGGAGAATCACATCGGTAATCATGACATTTGGACCAATATGAATTAGATTAAATACAATTGGTAAAACTCATCCTTGATTTAAAAAAAAAAAAACGGAGCTTGACTCAGCTAGAATAACAACTACAATTTTTCTGCTAGTCCAACGAAAATGTTTTCCAAAATTCAAGTATATTGTTAATATATTAAGTTACTTTATATGACTTTTGGGTGGCTGGGCGGTTAGCATGCAGCTTCATGGTACGGAGGTTCAGGGTTCAATTCCAACAACTGTAGCCTCCACGTGCGGAGTGTGCATGTTCTTCCCATGCCTGCAAGGGTTTCCCCCGGACACTCAGGTTGCCTCCCACATTCTGAAAAAAACATGCTTGTCTTGTTAATTGGGCGGTCCAAATTGTCGTTAGGTATGACAGAGAAAGTCAGCACTGTGTGCCATGCAACTGGCTGGCAACGAGTTCAGGGTGTCCTCTGCCCACTGCTTGATAGGCTCTAGCGACCTTAGTAACAATAACCGGCGCAGAAAATTGATGGAGGGATAGATGAGTATGGTTTATTGCCTTTTTTAACACAGTAAGTGTATACAGGTTGTATTTTTTAAAACCCTATGCGTGGGTGAGTGTATGAGGCACATACCTGTCAACCTCCACGGCTCCATGCCCTTACAAACTGTCGTATTTTCCCTTACAAAATACAAAATAATCTTACACCATTTTTTTTCAAACGTGTTTATGTATGTTGTTTAACATGTTATATTGTACTTTTGTTTCGTTATATCATATATATTGTTAATTAACATTTTGTTGCGAGATCCTGAGCTGCTCGACATGAATGAGGTTTATTATGAAAAAAAAGTTCAAAAATTAAGTAGCTTGGACGTTCACTGTAGAAGGAAAAATACATGCAAATATAATTAAGTAGAATAATACATTCAAATTATTAATTCTGTATTAAATTATAGTTGGTAATATACTGATTAAAGGGATAACCACAAACCTGTCTTTTTTCATTTTCTCATTTTATACTTCCTTTTTTCTTAACTTCTTTATACAACATAATAATTCGTAATATAATGCATCAAAGCAAGAGAGCCGTTTGAGAGTCGGCTCTTTTTAATGAGTTGAGCCGGAAAAGCCGGTTCAATTTTGCATTATAAATTAAATATTTTGATACACACTGAGTTGTATTGTAATTCATCTGAAAAGTTCTAAAAGAATGAAATCTGTAAAGTAAATTAATGTCGAAAAGTCTACACCGTTATATTAAGTTTGATCAAATATAAATATGATACTCTTAACTCTCGTGTCATGGAGTAAAAACTATGAAATTATGTTTTTTTGTATTTGTATTGTTTTTAGAAATAATTTGTATGATTATCTTAATTTTTCTAATATGATAAATAGATTAAAATAACAATTATGAATGTTTGTAATATGTCCTTAACACTTCCGGTGTTATATCAATCTACTTCCGGATCACGATGCTGATTTGTCAGATTTTCTGTGCGGTGCATGGCATGTCTGACAGGAAAACTCACGACTCTTCGCCGAATATTATTTCCCCCCTAACAGCATTTAAATAGTTTGAACGAACGAAAAGCCAAATAACCTGTGTGTGAGCATTCAGTCCGCCTTTCTCCACTCACGCAAACGATTTTTCCTCCTCTTGGCGTGTGTCATAGCGCCAGTGTGCTTTAAAAAAAAAGCTAGCGGCTCCCCGGGTTGAAAATGGCGGATGTGTCAAGCGAAAAAAGCCTGGACGATTTTTTCGCTAAAAGGGACAAAAAGAAGAAGAAGGGCAAGGCGAAAGAGTCGCTCGCCTCCTCAACGGGCCTGAAAAAGAGCAAAAAGGAGAAAGAAAAGTCGTCCAAAGGCGACGGGCTGGACTCCAAAAACGACAAGGTAACGTGTTCGAGGCGTTTTTTGCTAGATAACTCTAATTTATAAAAATACACGACACATTATCAAATTATACCTTAAGAATATATAACGATTCGTTAATTCAACGAAGAAATGACGACCAGCTATATCCCATATGCTTTCCACCGTTCATGTGACTATGCGCTCTTGAATCCTTTTAGCTTCTTAATCTGATACTGTAAATAATGAATAGGGAATACATACTTAGGTTGTAACACGTGTTTGTGATTTTTTTACTTTAAATGCACATTCTCTTACATCGCTGAGTGTTGGGAAAGAAGGGCGAGACGCCGCCATTTTAGTTTTTTTTCAGCGGTACGTAAGTCATCGCGTTACGACGCGTTCAGGTTAACGGTGACGACCATGTGCGTTCGTAGGTCGGAGCACATTTTTATTACAGATGGTCTCTCGAAATGGTAAATGGTCTGCATTTATATAGCGCTTTTCAAGTCAATGAAGACCTCCCATTGCGCTTTACAATGTGCTTCACACTTACCCGTTCACACACACTCACACACACCAAAAGCGGCCATGCAGCAATGCAAGGCGAAACAAATTTCGCCGAAAACAAAACTTCTCTAGTCAACACTAAATTAAAAAAGCACTGTTCCAGATAATGATTATTGTGATTTTATTTTTATTGATGCAATGAAGAGTCATACAATCTGGGATCATAAGTTAACTGAAATATGTTTTTTAAATTCTAATATTATTGGCTTAGTCTACTAAAATATCTTTTCATAATATATTGAGATATCATATTAGGTGTATGCAATAACCAGTTACATCAAAACAATAAAATATTTTCAATATTCCATTTGTTTTGTAATGAATCCAGATTGTAGGTTTTTATTGCATTACAGATAATAAGGACCTTGATCACAAATTCTAATTTTACAACTAGTCACTAAATACACATGTTTACAATTATATTAAAATATATAAGAAAATAGACATATTACAGATTCCCATGATTAGTCTGATTAAAAAGGTATTCTGGGGCGGCCCAATTTAAGTGGGGCACTGTAGAAGAATTGGTTCTGAATAAGCTGTTTAAATTAGATTAAAATGTCCTTTAGCCTAACGTTATGGTTTATGATTATTAACAACAAATTCTCTATACAAAACAAGGTCTCTGGTTCTCTTTACTGCATGTTCATATTCAAACTTTGAAACAATGTTGATTCTCGGATTAAAAATGTGTTTTAAAACTGTATTGTGGCAGCACAATATAAGAATTTGCTGGATACACGCATTAAAATAAAATAAAATTGTCTTTTGCCCAGATGTGTGTGTTGTTGTTATTGACAAGTAAATGGTCTGTAATTTTGGTAAAATACACAGATTCTGGTTCTTTTTAATGCATTCTCATTTTTGTTTTTTCTGTAATTTTACTGCACCCTTTCCGATAAACACAGTAGTAAAAAAACAGCACTGAACTTCTTCTTTTACTATCTGAGCACAAAGACACTAAAAAGCCGTGGTGAATTTTTTTAAAATCCCAGTTTATACAGCAATACCACTGTTTTGAACATAATCCTTTCGGGATCCGTGTTTGAATACCAAACATGTTTTTCCGTACAGAATGTTTATTTTTATACAGCCCTGTGCATTCTAAAATATTAAAGCCTGAACCCCAAAACCCCTAATTCTCGCAATACAAATAAAACACGTACCTAAACAATTAATTATGTGTGTAGATATTAAAGATAAACTTAATAAAGATGATAATATAAAACAATTTGGGAAAAAAACATTCGTCCCTATTTTGCAATATATTATTTGTATAACCCGCTGTTTTCCTCTCTTCCTTTCCCTTATCTATAATTTTCTTGGAACAGATTTGGCAATAAAACACTTATTAAGGAAGGCAGCTGCCCATAAGGTGAGGAAGCCGTGGAGAGAGCCCTTTTGCTGGCTCTGGAGTAGGAGAGAGGAGTTTAGCTGGGGACCAGCAGAAGATGGGCAGTGACTGGCCATCATTGCCGGCCCGCCAACTCGAGGGCGTTGTGGTTTAGGGTTGAAACGCCCAGTGACAGTTGGACACCACCTGATGACATTTTCTCCTGGTCAAAGGTTACAGTCACTCTTTGAGCGACTGCAAAGTTAGCACTGATTAGAAGTGTATGTAATAGTTAACAATAAATTCTCTACACGCGTTGTCAGACCGAGAACCTCTAAATTATGACAGAGCTACAATAGCCAAAATGGCCGCTTGTCTCACTTGGTGACGCGCTCAGGTGTGCTATTTTTGAGTCGAACACTAGTTTGTTTGAATGCACAGTTGTTCAAGTGCCGGGGTACTGTATATGTGAATTTAAACCAACACTATCACATACAAGGAGCTCTACATGCTACTTATCGCAAAGTGTGCCCAGTTTGCAGGAGTAGCCTCCCGATCTGACTCAGATACAGCACTTTCATCATCTGTTTGCTGTTATTGTTTTAGTGAAAGGTGTCATCCTGCTCTAAAGGGATGAGCCAGGCCTCAGTAATGACTGGAAGTGGCATGTGACAATACTGATACTAAGGGATTTTTTTTTTGTTGAAATACATTGGTTTTCAAAACATTGCTAGCCAAGCCCTTATTCTTAGGAATAAAAATTTCACACAAGCCCATTAAAATGGTAATGGGAGACTAATGTTTATTTTGGACGTTTTTTAAACTCCAAATAACAACAAGGAACAAGAGAGATGCCAACACATAAGATAAAAATCTCCCCAAAAGGAAAATTAGTTATTTGACATTTTACCGGGTAATTATTGGAAGTATGGTTAATGGTGGTGTACACAACTTGAAATTCTGCTACTTTCTGCCGCCATCTGCTGGCTAAGTCACAATCGCAGCTTCAGTCAGCTCATGTACCGATAAACTCTTCTTTTTCCATCTTTTTGGGGGTTTAGGTTGGCATTAAGACTATCTAAAACAGACGTTTTCTTACTTTTGCCATTTTCAGGCTACACTAACAAAAAAAAACGGGAAGGGCATGAAAACCACACTCTGCCCCATCTACTCCCTACTACATTTCCATGTTCCATGTCCCGGGAGATGCTAAAAGAAACATGAAAAGGCACAGTAGAAAAATATTTCAAAGGCTTTTTTAAATCAGTTTGGCATTGTTAGTACATTCTTATTAGAGAAAAATATTCTACTTTCAAACGACACACCTCACCTTACCATAGACTCATTCAACCACTAAGAAAAATATTTTTACTAGTAAAAAAAATATCACACCGACCAGCACAGATGAGCTATTTTCAAAATGTGTCTGCGGGCACCTCAGCTGTCCTTGTGCGTGGGGGCACACTGGTGCCTGTGGGAACCATGTTGGAGACCCCTGCTCTAGTTAGTCCAACTGTTGTGCCACCTCAAATTAAGTGGCCTGTCTTCTCTTCCACTCAGGAGGATGAGGAATATAAAGAGTTTGAGGAGAAAGAGGTAGACTACAGTGGCCTGAGGCTCCAAGCAATGCAAATAAGGTAAGAATGAAATGTTCCCTCCCTAGTGCGCCAATGTGTCCTTAATGTCCTGCGTCTTCCCTCAAGCGACAAGAAGGAGGAAGATGTCTACGAAGACAATGACCAGAATGAGGACGGGGGCAACTCCATCGTTGAGGCAGGGGACAAAATTTCCGGCCCTTGGAACAAATCTGCTGCTGTACCTGTGCCGGCTGCAATTGTCGGTGAGGGGTAACTCTGAGTTTGGAGATTTTTTTTTTGTGTGTGCAATTAGATGGGCCATGCTAATTTTTTTCCACTGCAGAGGAGGTGGAAACGCCCGAGTCCAAGGCGCCAGGCGTCTATCGTCCCCCAGGGGCTCGTTATAGCTCGTCCAAACGGGGCCAGAACCAGGGGCCTCCGGAGATATTCAGCGATGCCCAGTTCCCTTCCCTGATGGCCACTGGCAAACACGTGGAGACACGCAAGTAATTCCAAAGAATAATTGTCCAAATGAAATATTTAGGAACCAATAAAACTAGATGCACAACAAAACCTGCACTGGTGAAAATAAATTAGAGAAAATAAGTTGTGGGGATTTTTTTTAAAGTAATAGAAAGTTAAAAAATTCCGGATTTGGCAAAGCATTATTTAAGAAGTAAATTAATACTTCACCTGCACACCCAGTAAATATATTACTTTTTTAAGGTGAAATATTCTTTCATTAAATATATTCACAACATGTTTCTGTAGGGAAAGCTAGGAAATGGTAAAATAAGAATAAAGATTGCTACATACAAAAAATACAAACCTAGAAAACAAGGAGTAAAAGCACTATGACTTATGATACGAATACGAACTCAACGGCCATGATTTTTTTGGGGGGATTTTGTTTTGCGTTATAAAGTTCTTTAACAATCCCATTAAACCATACTAATATACCATGGGTGAGCAGACTTTGTATCGTGAGCCACATTGAGTTAAGAAATTTGGTAGATTGCCTGGGCCAGAAGGAACTTTTTTTTTTTTTAAATATATTAAATGCATATACCAGAAATTGGTTTCGAAGCATACAGAATTGAGGAAAAAAATAACCAGCTGTTTTTAGCTTTACATTTGATATTTTCTTTTTTTCTGTAGTGTTTTTGTGGTATTACTTAAATCATTTTGTAGGATTACTTGGGTATTTCTATGGTTGTAGTTCTGTATTAGTATTTTTGTAGTCTTCCTGTAAAAGTATTTTTGTAGTCTTCCTGTAAAAGTATTTTTGTAGTATTTCTGTTGTATTACTATAGATAAGGGTTCTTCAAGCTTTTTAAGCCGAGAGCTACTTTTCGTGACCAATTAGGGCAAAGGGCCCCCCGTTTTATTTACATTTCTAACAGATACTTGGCTAGACGACTTGCTAAATAGCCAAGAAGATACCTTGGTGGGTAGAGGTAAACAGGTGATGAAATAAAATTGAGCTAGATAGCTAGCTTAAAAAAAAGCCAACCATATAGCCGGATAGAAAGCTAAAAAAGCTATGTGGTCAGAAAGGAGTTGAAAATGGGGGTCAATACAGTGAAGAAAACAAGTATTTGAACACCCTGCTATTTCTCACACTTAGAAATCATTGAGGGGTCTGAAATTTCAATTGTAGGTGCATGTCCACTGTGAGAGAGATGAACTAAAAAGAAAAATCCAGAAAACACAATGCATGATTTTTTGTAACAATTTATTTGTGTAATATAGCTGCAACTAAGTATTTCAACACCTGAAAAAATGAATGTTAATATTTTGTACAGTAGCCTTTGTTTGCCATTACAGAGGTCAAACGTTTCCTGTAGTCTTTCACCAGGTTTGCACACACTGCAGGGCGGATCTTGGCCCACTCCTCCACACAGATCTCTAGATCAGTCAGGTTTCTGGGCTGACGCTGATAAACACGGAGTTTGAGCTCCCTCCAAATATTTTCGATTGGGTTCAGGTCCGGAGACTGACTGGGCCATGTTAGAACCTTGATAGGCTTCTTGCTGGGCCGCTCCTTGGTTTTCCTGGCTGTGTGCTTCGGTTCGTTGTCGTATTGGAAGTCCTAGCCACGACCCATCTTAAATGCTCTGATTGAGGGAAGGACGTTGCTCCCCAAAATCTCACAATTCACGGCCACAATCATCCTCTCTTTATGCAGTGCACTCGTCCTGTCCCATGTGCAGAAAAACATCCCCCAAAGCATTCTACCACCCCCATGCTTCACAGTAGGGATGGTGTTCTTCAGATTGTACTCTTCATTCTACTTACTCTTGACACGCTTAGTAGAATTATGACAAAAACATTTGTTTGATGAGTAGATTCTCATTCTATTCTCTTAATTGCTTAAGATTAATGATCAATACTTGAATGAATTTTTGTCCATAAAATCCATGAACTGGAATTTACTTATTTGAATTTTCATAACAACTTGTTATTACTATGTTGTTACTATGTTATTACCAAGTTAATATTAAAATTGTTTTCAAGATATTCAGTCAACCCCCCAAAAAATGTTTACTCTGAAATCTCATCTACCACACTGGTGAGCTTTTTTCAGAAAAGGTCCGTCAACTGTCTTTAGGGGGCACCTTGTTGGACACCCCGGCTATAGACTTCATTGTTGTAGGATTTCTTTTGTAGGATTTTTGTAATATTTTCGTGGTAGGATATTCAAGTACTATATTTGTATTTTAGTGAAGTAGTTAGGTTTCCTTTTTTTCCTTTCAGAATTAAAGCAACGTATATAAGGTTCCTGTTTTTAAGCACTAAATTTGATATTTAGTTTTGTAGTAACATTGTAGTATTTCTGTAATATGTTTGTAGTGGGCACACAACAGGACAATGATGAGAAAGCTGGTAACAAAACAAAAATTTTGGTTTATAGTCATACTTTATTTAGGATTTTCTCTTGTTCTCGTTCTCTCATTCTTGTTCTTTCTTCCTCCTTGTTCTCTCTCCCTCTCTAGACTAGAACTTGGTTTGAATTCTTCTATCCCCATCTCCATAAATAAATGGAAGAAAAATTAGTTTTCACTTTAAAAAAAATATTGTGTATAACTTTTTTCTATTTCTACTAGGGATCGCGAGATTGAGAAGACCTTTGAGGTTGTGAAGCACAAGGGCCGCGGCAGAGATGACGGCACTACTCCCGTCCAGCACCTGCAGCTGGATAACCAATATGCTGTTCTGGGGGACAAGTAAAACCCTTATGTGACGCCACTGTTTGGGGGGGTCGATCCCGCACCACCCGCTAGACAATAACAAGGAAGGAAACGGAAGAATTTAAGTCATCACACCAAACATTCTAAGTGGAGGCGTCCTCCAAGAAAGCAAAAACTTTATGGACTCCCTGTAGCTCACTGGACTCCATCGAGTTGTTTCTACAAACTTGTTCCTGCCAGGGAGGGGAGTAAAAAAAATCTATTTTTCTGCGCATGGGGTAGTGGGGTGCATCTGGACTTAAAGTGAGTGGGGCAGCAGCCACACTACCTCCACTAAGCGGACTCTCTGCTTTGATTGACGACCCCTGCAGCAGGGATCTGCATAAGAGCGGTCAGGGTGACGGCGCTCATACAATTCCCTAGTAAAGTGGCCTTATGGATACGAACAGGAGTGTCCTAGGAACAAGATGTACTTGAACTCAACACAAACGGAGAAAGTCTAGTTTAAAAAATATTAGGTTTGAAAGTTTTCAAATTTTGTTTCTCTCATCTGCAGGTTTTTTTCGTAGAATAATGCCGGATGCAACGTCACTTCACCTTTCGCTGGACAATAATACCAAGTAGTAATCGTTTGATTTCACACCTTAAAGGTAACTGTCCGTTCCGTGCGCTTGCAGTTAATTGAGCTTACATTTTGCTCGGGAAATTATGATAGAAGTGTTTTTGTGTGTGTGTGTGTGTGTGTGTGTTGTTTTCTGGGGGTCGATTCTGTATTGATTAAAAACTGCGATACGCTTGTGCTTTGAGTAGAAAGTTTGACAAATATGAGAGACAATTTATCCAATAAAGCTAATCTGGAAGGACTGCTTTTCTGAGTGTGGAATATAGTCTTAGAATTAATAGAAATGGGTAATGAAGTACTTGGTGACGTCACTGATTTCGTCGATTGTATTATTCCATTCTTCCCTGTTATTTCAAACAAGAAAACGCCTGTTAGTTTATAATACAGTCTTACATATGAGGTGAGTAGTGTAAAATATATTACACTAGAATTAAACTCAAAACTCAAACATTTTTGCACAAAATATCTTGGTGACTCTTTTTAAGGCGCTATTGCTGGCAATTTCCATAGGCCACAACTCATTCACTTCTGGGGTCTTATGTGGTACGAGATAATAGAGGTAAGTGTTATTTTATCATCAATAATTTCAGCTTTGTTGCAAAAATAAACATTTTTATTGTTTGTCATTTTAAGTTTTATTTTAATGCATTAAATGTACTTTGAGCAGGTTGGCCCGCCAGTAACATAGTAGATCTGTTGGTCGTACTTGGCCGTACTTTTATTACATGTAGAGGTAATGGACTAAACGCTATCACGTGGCTAGCTGTTGAGTTTTATTTAAGAAGGACAAAACCTGGCAGTATTTATTACACTTGGGTAAAATTATCAACATTCCTTAATTCTCAACAATTTTGTACTACTTTTTTAATTGATATTTTCCACAGCATTGAGGCCTCAACTATTTCCGGAGAATTTTGTGAAGCGTCATTGTCAAGGTATGTTTCCTTTCAGATTTTAATTACGTTCCCCCCATAAGTTTTTTTAATATTTGAATTTAATTTAATATACATTTAATCTGCCTCGAGTGGGTTGGTCTGCCTCAATGAGACGTTAATGTGCTCACTACATGTAGAGCAGGGGTTTTCCAACGTGGTGCACCCTAAGGACAGCTGAGGTGCCCGCGAACCTTTTCTGAAAATAGCTCACCAGTGCTGGCTCATTATGATATTACAGTTAAGTTATATTTTTCGTGATTGAGCCTATTTAACCCGACTTTAAACAATTATCGTAAATTCCTGACTATAGAGCGCACCTGATTATAAGCCGCACCCACCACATTTTAAGAGGAAAACCGATTTTGTACTTACACAAGCTGCACCTGCATATAAGTCGCATGCGCCCACATTAAAAAATGTAACACAAACACAAGATTAAGCCAGACCTGACTTTAAGTCCCGCGATTGTAAATGAATATCCTTCATTAAAGTACACAGTACAAAAATCACAGCCGGCAAAATGAACGGAAAATGATACCGGTACTTAAGGTTTGATGCAGACCGGCAGAGTCCGGATCCCGTTGAAAGTAATCCAAAGAAAAAAGTGTATATTTCCAAAGGTAAGGGTGGGAAAAATACATATCCACTATTGTCGGCCGTGTCCACAAACACTCACCTTTACCGGTCCCCACTTCCCGTCAGCCCGCGTTTGTTATGCCCCTTCTTTTTAATTCGCCCGTCCAAAACATATCGGAATAAGTGTCCAAAATAAATACATTACAAAAATATACAGTTGCAAATAAATATTATACATGGTTACACATATTTACAAAGAAAGACTGTACCCCGAGAGTTTTCAAAGCTTTAATAATAATAATACAACTTTCATCAGGGCAGTTAATGCTAGCAACACGCCCGCAACACAGTATACGGATCTGTTAAAAAAACATACCGTACTTGTAAAAATCACGGTGAACCGTCCTCATCTTCCTCCTTAGAACTGAAGCCATCAAAGTCGTCTTCCTCAGTGTCGGAAAGAAACTGTCATATAGACGTCGTCCCACGCTTCCATCCACTCCTGATTCTGTGCCCTCCTCTCCGTCACGCAGCAGACCGGCTTTTCGGAACCCGTTGGTGATGGTGGATTTTTTGATGCTGCCCCACGCTGTCAGGATCCACTGGCAGACTTGCGAAAAAGTTGCCTTTCGCATGCGGCCAGTTTTAGTAAAAGATTTCTCGCCACTAGTCAAGCCAAGAAGTTGCAGTCTTCCTCGGCGCATATATTCCACCGGTCTAAATCTTACTTTTTGCACTCGAGCGCCGCTGGCGGCCATTAGAAAAATTACATAAATTGGCCGCATCACTGAATAAGCCGCATTGTTGAAAGTTTGGGGGAAAAGTAGCGGCTTATAGTCTGGAATTTACGGTAACCTGGTAATAACATAGGTTGCTATTTAAGAAATGCATATCAAACTGTGTGCCCTCTGCGCTAAATAGTAAGTTAGAAGGGTTAACTCTTACCTGCTGTTAGGTGACCCGTTTAAAGGTTCTGAAATGTAATTTTTCTCATCGGCAATAAAATCAAATTACAACAGGAATGTGTGTTTATGGATGCACATCATGTTATTTAGGCTGTTGTATTAACTAAGAGTGATACTCCTTCCTTTTTATGGTCAGGATTGAATTAGACCTCAAGTCAAAATTGACCCACTAAGGTTAGTGGTGCCAATTCAATTTTTATTGAAAAGCTGATCACAACAACTAATTGATTGGAAAATATTGACATTAACACATGAATTCACTTTCCTGTACTTTGCGGACTGAACATTAATCAAGTTTTATGTTAGCACCTCTTTGTATGAAAGGAAGTGGCCACATTCAAGTAATTGTCAACAATTGCAGGCAAGTGTTTCTCCTGGGAACAAACGTACACAAATAGCATTGTCTATAAATTTATTTGTGAATATTGAGTTTTATGATTTTTTTTTTTCAAGAATGTGGGACTATTGTTCCGATCCGAGTGATTTCTGGCCCACATTGAGCCCTCAGTGCGTCTCTTTTATTTGTAAACAAGAGACCATCTTTCAGACGCGCGGCGATGGTTGCCACCAAACTAGTCGTCCTTTTCCACAATGACCTCACCGTGGAGCACTCTCCTCCTCTGCCGCAACATGTGGAAGAAGAGCTGAGGGAACACTGAAAACCACAACACAATAATGTTAATGGCAAAAGCGGGTTCATAATGTAATGTCAATGTCTTCCCATGCATCCACCTGCTACTCCACTCTACTAATTTCACTATTCCTTTACTTGTATCTTTAATATATTATCCAGATGTGTATTACACATAAATCGTACTTCTATGTATTATTTTGTTACTTTCATGTTTTTATTTGAAGTACAAGTTTCAGAAGGCATTAGCCAATTCTTAAAGGTTTCTCTCCCCGCTATATGGCAATATCACTTTGTGATCCCCACCTCAGAATGGATAATTATTGAATATCGGGTGTGTCCTGAAGTTTGACTTGAGGTCCCACCATTTCACCCTGACAAGCTGCGACCCAAATTAAGAAAAAAAAAATCCACTTCTCAAATGTTCAAATACCGTATATACAGGACCGTCTCAGAAAATTAGAATATTGTGATGAAGTTCTTTATTTTCTGTAATGCAATTAAAAAAACAAGTGTCATACATTCTGGATTCATTACACATCAACTGAACTATTTCAAGCCTTTTATTATTTTAATATTGCTGAATTTGGCTTACAGCTTAAGAAAACTCAAAAATCCTATCTCAAAATATTAGAATATCATGAAAAAGTATACAAGTAGGCTATTCAACTAATCACCTGAATCATCTAATTAACTCGAAACACCTTGCGAGGGTTTCCTGAGCCTTAAAAACACTCAGCTTGGTTCAGTAAACTAAATCACAAGTACGGGGAAGACTGCTGATCTGACTGCTGCCCAGAGGACCATCATTGATACCCTCCATCAGGAGGGTAAGACACAAAAAGAAATTTCTCAAAGAGCAAGCTGTTCACAGAGTGCAGTTTCAAAGCATATCCACAAAGTCTGTTGGAAGGGAAAAATGTGTCCGAAAACGCTGGTGGTCCAAAGTCCTCTTTTCAGACGAAAGCAAGTTTTGCATTTCATTTGGAAGTCAAGGCGCCAGAGTGGAGAAAGGCTGGAGAGGAGCAAAATCCAAGTTGCTTGAAATCCAGTGTGAAGTTCCCACAGTCAGCAATGGTTTGGGGAGCCATGTCAGCTGCTGGTGTTGGTCCACTGTGTTTCATCAAGTCCAGAGTAAAT
Organism: Urocampus carinirostris; assembly: GCF_059441175.1. Taxonomy (NCBI): domain Eukaryota; kingdom Metazoa; phylum Chordata; class Actinopteri; order Syngnathiformes; family Syngnathidae; genus Urocampus; species Urocampus carinirostris. The sequence continues at coordinate 3,687,538 of NC_142366.1, forward strand.
GCAACTGTGTACCAAGAGATTTTAGAGCACTACATGCTTCCATCTGCTGAAAAGCTCTATGGAGATGAGGATTTCATTTTCCAGCATGATCTGGCACCTGCCCACAGTGCCAAAACCACCAGTAACTGGTGCACTGACCATGGCATCACTGTCCTTGATTGGCCTGCTAATTCCCCTGACCTGAACCCCATCGAGAATTTGTGGGGTATAGTTAAGAAGAAGATGAAAGACACCAGACCTGCAAATGCAAATGAGCTGAAGGCCGCTATCGAAGCATCCTGGGCATCAATAACACCTCAGCAATGCCACAGGCTGATTGCCTCCATGCCACGCCGGATTGATGCAGTAATCCGTGCAAAAGGATTCCCAACCAAGTACTGAGTGCATCAATGGACATTTTCAAATGTTTGATTTAGTTTTGCTGTTATAAAATTATTTTTTTACTTGGTCTGAGGAAGTATTCTAATATTTTGAGATAGGATTTTTGAGTTTTTTTCAGCTGTAAGCCAAAATCAGCAATATTCAAATAATAAAAGGCTTGAAATAGTTCAGTTGATGTGTAATGAATCCAGAATGTATGACATTTTTGTTTTTTTAATTGCATTACAGAAAATAAAGAACTTTATCACAATATTCTAATTTTCTGAGACAGTCCTGTATATATAAATAAAATCCACATAGAGACCGACGACTCACTCGCTCAATCACACCTCGGGATGATTTAGACCGGCCAATTAACCTGACGTGCATGTTTTTGGAATGTGGGAGGAAACCGGAGTGCCCAGAGGAAACTCACGCAAGCACAGGGAGTACATGCAAACTCCACACGGGAAGATTCGATCTCATGACCTCAGAACTGTGCCATATATATATATAATATATATATATATATATATAGTATATACAGTGAAAAAAAAACAAACAGGTATTTGAACACCCCACTATTTTGCCATTTCTCCCACTTAAAAATCACGAAGGGGTCTGAAAGTTTCATCGTAGGTGTATGTCCACTTTAAGAGAGATAAACTAAAAAGAAAAATCCAGAAATCATGATGCTTGATTTTTTTTTTTTTTTTAACAATTTTAGAACTACTGTCATGTTTAGCTTCTTCCATTTTCCAATGATTGCTCCAATAGTAGACCTTTTTTTCCACCAAGCTGCTTGGCAATTGCTCTGTATCCCTTTCCAACCTTGTGGAGGTGTACTATTTTGTCTGATGTGAATGAAGACTAATAATTCATTTTTTACCGTACCTTCCAGCACGGCTTCTTGGGCAGACACTCCTTCACAAGTTTCCTATATCACAAACCTTTCTTCAACCTGATCAATGTTGTCACCGTTTTCCACTTTTCCCTTCCTTTAATCACTAACTTTCTTGGGGCCCTTTATGAGCACAAATAGTAAATAAAACCAACAAAATAAGATGGGGTCCCTCTCAAACGCACTGACCGGTAGAAGAAACACCGCTGTACTCTATTTGCCGACATTCAAAAATCTTACATGGGATGTAGGACAGCATGATGAGTACCAGGCAGTAGTAATAATCGAAGGACACGTTGTACTTATTAGGGAGCCTCATGGAGTACATGCTGGAGCGGCGCACAAAGGGCAGCGCTGAGTAGATGGTCAGCAGCTCACCTGCCACGCCCAGCGGGTATAGTACAATAAACAAGGTGTATCTGCAAACACACACAATCTTTAACTTTCAAGATCCAGTCAATTGCTGTTACACTAGCTCTTATGAGTTTCAAACATGCTCAGCATAACGCTGCTGCCACCTGGCCCATTTGATGAAGTACGGCAGGTGGTGGAGAAGGTTGAAGGTGTAGTAGGAATATCTGGTGATCTCTGTCAAGGTCCATACCACCAAAAAGAGAATCACGCTTTGTTCGTTCTGGATCTGGAGCAAAGTGGGTCTGATTTCACTCAAATTTATTTTTTAAATTATTATTTATCTGATTACCTGTCTGATGCTGTTGGTGACGAACCACACCATGAAGATGCGGGAGCTTACTTGCACCCCGGTGACGATCACTGACGTCCTAACCAGGCCTATGTTAACAGCAACGTTTAAAAAGCGCACTTTCAAAACGGAAACGTTCACAGATTGCATTTTTCACATACCAACGGCGCAGTGTGCCACCTGGAACACAAAAAGCAGAAAACAGCTGTGGCAGTCCAAGTCAATTACTGAAACTGATTAACTGACTTCTGTACAGTAGACCCCTGGAATATGACCTTAATTCTTGCTGAGGTGCGATTTGAAATCAAATCACCATATAATGGGGGATAAAAACCTACAATAATTAGCCTGAAACTTCTGGTATCTCAGATAAAACATAATGGTCGTGTAGGTAAGACCGGGTACAGTTACTGTATACATTTGCCACAACTGATTGTCAGTTAATGCTGTCTACAGATATGACAAAAATTTGTTCTATTCCATGCTTTACTCGTCATAGATATCTATTAGAGTTTTTCAAATATTGGACTATCTGAAGCTTATTTGTAATTAAATCACACTGTGTCCCCTAGCAGTGTTAACAACCGTACTCGGTGCTGGACACAGTTGTACCACCATGAATCTTTCTGTTTGAGAGACTGTCACAGATATTTGGAGCTATTTAGCACAACAATAATGTCTACTTGCAAAAGTCAAATTAAAGTACCGTGTATAAAAGTTATAGGGGACAAGCAGAAAAGATAAAAATGGCAAGGGAGAAAGAAAAATAACTTACAACTGTACCCGGTCTCCCCTATAGTAAGTACTGATTTTGTGTAATCTATTTATGATTAAATAAGATTAAAAATAAATATAAAGACAACTTAAAATGAAACTGATTATAAACCTTCCAATTGCAAAAGTTGTCATGCCCTTTAAAGATTTACCTGCTTTAGTTGCCTCCTAATTCTAAATTGGTTACAGCCAAGCGTGTTTTCGCTTTTCCCTTTCGCATCACTACAAACTCCGGGACCCGCAGTGAATAAAGTACAAAAGATACAATGTTGTATTGCCAATTTCCGAAGTCCTTACAAAGCACACAAGATTCTGAACTGAATGGAGAGAATGGCATTGTGGGAGGTAGGTCAGCCAGTAGTAGCCATTCTCACCATTTTTTCTTTTTGATGCTGTGACACTAATAAATTCTAGACAAGCATTTTATAAGACGTCGACCAACAGCAGACAGTCACCTTAGAGAGTTAGCTTGTCATGCACATAAACACAACAGCATTTTCATTTTTGAACATGTGAAATAATTTGTTTTTGATGTTGTACAGTGGGGAAAATGCCGTAAAGAGGGCCTGAAAAACATCCACTACGCAAACTAAAAACGCTACTGCATTACTTTTGATAAAGATGGTTTAAAAAAAGAAAAAGGCTTACCTCGACTATAGCAAAAGTCTGGAAAAACTTGAGGGTCCTGGCTATACTTCTGTACAGACCTTTGTGTGTGCCTTTCTGCATGTAGAAGCGCATCATTGCCATGGCCAGGACCAACCACCTGATAATAATAATAATAGATGTATAATGAAAATAATGTTTATCCTATTAGGGCACATACCGAAATGTTATAAAAATTTAAAATCTTTTTTAAATTGAATCCAATATCAATTAATGTAAACATCTTTATGAAAAATAATAATTTAATAATTATGTGACACGAATAACTGGATACATTTTATTGTCATGATTACTGATTAGCATCCCCTGTGCCTGCTAATTTGGTGCCAGCCGCTGCGGGCTGCCTGATTGCCTCTCTGTCCCTTTTTAAACCCAGTCCTTTCACTCTCCGGTTGTCAGTCCGTCAGCAGACCTCTGTTGTTACAAGGCAGGCTTTTTGACCCTGACTCCCGCCTGTCCCGATTTTGCACCCGTTTTTAAACCTGTCCATTCCTGATCTCCCCGTTTGTCTCTGGCTACGACCTGTTTTTGATCCAGACCACATTTTGCTCTCTCGTCCCGGCTATCGACCTGTTTTTCCATCCTTGACACCGCCATCTCCCGCTTTGGAAGATCCACTTCAGTATTCGATCACGATCCGATTCCATGAGCGGCTTGCTTCCCGTGTCCAGCGAGCACCGGATCGCGGGCGCTGCCCTTACTCTTTCTATCAATAAACTTGTGGTTAATGCTACGCATTTGGGTCCCGATTCTGTCCTGGTCGTGACAATTTATATTATTTTCAGTCCTTTTTTTATCACTATTTCAGATCAGAAATGTTATAAACACCAAATACAAATTGTATTTGATTTTATTAATTTTGTTACTCAAATTAAAAGTTGCAATGAATTCAAATCACCAACTTTGATAAACAATTGAGAAGACAGAAGGCGAAAAAAGCGCTGCCGGGAAAATTATTAGCTACTGAATCTTGAGTTCTGCCTACCTAAATATTACTGAGGAAGCATCATTATTAATGTTTGATATAACGGCTGACGCCCCAAACTATCGTCTGCGGGCCACAAGTTTGAGACCCCACATTTGTTGGTTCTGTCCCCTTGGCATTAAACACTTTTCTCATTAATCAAATCATGTAACTAGTTATTACAATAGGTTATCATATGTAAGATAAATAACATCATCATTCAAATAGAATAAAATAATCATAAACACTTAATTTAATGTGTGACAATATATATAGAATTATCAATTCTCATCATACAATTAAATGTTGTATTATTCTATGGGATACATTTTGGACGTTTTATCTATAAAACACAAAAAAATACCATAACTTGGAACCTTTTCTTGGAGCATCTCATAATGCGGCGAACGCTATCCTCTGCTGGTTGTAGTATCAAATTGCACGCTATTCATTACCGTAACTTTCCCTTCCATTTTTGTACCCATCCATCCATTATTTGTACCGTTTATCCTCAGTAGGATACTGTAGCTCATACCAGCCATCTAAGGGCAGGGTACATCCTGGACTGCTGCCAGCCAGTCGCAGTGCTCACACAGAGACGGGCAACTCACTCTCTCATTCACACCTAGGTACAATTTGGACCGGGCAATTAACCTGACGTGTATGTTTAGGGGGGTAAACCTGCGCAGGCACGGGAAACTCCACAAGGGGAGGCTGTAGTGGCTGGACTTGAACCCTGAACCTCCGCACCGTGGGGTTGCACGCTAACCACCCATCCGGCGACAGTTGAAAAAAAAGTCAATAATGCGACATTAAGCAAGAATCTTGAAGCCCCACACTTTAACGTAACTTGTTTGTAACGGGAGTCAGCAATTGAAGCTGTAAAAGTGCCTATTTTGCATTTCCAGCGTCGCTCCAGTGTCGCCGCCGTCTAAACTTATACCAAGAGCCAGTGCGGCCCTTTGCTCTTGGCCTGGGCCCTATTTGGACAACGGGAGGGGGCGACGCGCTCCATTCATTCCTCAGGTCGCCGCGCACGTACCCGGCCGTCATGGCGATGTTGTAGAAGGTGAGCCAGGCCGTGGCCACGGCGCCCTTTCCGCGCTTCTTGTTGTTGTTTTCCTTCTCCTCCGAAGCCGCGCCGCTGCCGTCGTCCTCAGTGGACGCCATGCTGGGGATGGGGGGTGGGGGACGGGGTAAAGAAGAATTGGGGGCAGGGGGCGCTGCAAGAAGTTTAGATGACAGCTGGAGTAAGGCCGGGGGGGGGGGGGGGGTTGTTAAGAATTTGACATAGTTTGCTGCTATCTAGTGGACGAGTTGAACCTCCACAATTGACAGTCAAGTCATGTTTATTTGTAGAGTATATAGACTACTAATACACTACATCATCACCACCATGAGGTATTGGTAACAACGAGATTTCCGGGTGACAGCTTCCTGAGGTCCACACCATTCATAAGCTATAGAATACAGTATAAGTATGTTTTAGGCAGGGCCGGCCTAAGCCTTCATAGGGCCCTGAGCAAAGTTAGATTTGGGGCCCCCTATTACTTGTTAATTTGAATACCTACCACAACTCATTCCATGATCTAATCAAGGGATGTGCAACTTTTTGGAGTTGTGGGCCGCATTGGTTCCAAAATTTTGGGCCATCTTGGAAGAAGATCCAGTTTTTAAATTTGGGAATGAATATACATGCAGACATTTACATGGTATAGTTCAGGGGTCAGCAACCTTTTCGGTGAGGAATGCCACTTTCAAATTTCCTTGTAAATCAGTGTGCCACACCAAAATTAATGACTCGCACAACATTTTTTTTTTAAATCCAAGTGAGCTGTCATTTTACACTAGTCCAAATGTACAACATGGATGGACATTGAAATCGTATAACTGACCTATTTATCTAGCACTATTCTTGTTCATCAATAAACTAAAAAATGAATGTGAGCAATGCGTGGAAAGGCCTGTAGACATCCATGACTTCAACTTTTGACCACAAGAATCAAACATTCTTCATCAACAATGAACTACAATCAAAAAACAAGTGATAATGACAGCTACCATACCATTCACCAATGAAATCTTATTGAAGAAAATATCAAATTGAAACACACACACACACACACACGCTTTCTGCCAGCCCCTCCTCTTGACGTTCAACACTTCTGGCTGACATGGGGATGTGTTTTATTCATGTTTTTGATTGTTGATTTGTTAGGCAAGCTACCAAACAAAACCTCAGAGCTCGAAAAGAATGCTTCATTGATATATTCGCATTAAATTAAAGATTTTCCGCGCTTTTCTATGCAGTGAGCAATGGCGTTTTTAGCAGTGACAAAGGTTTTCAGGGTCCGTGTTTGTTGGCTGTACCTAGACACAACGTGTTTTAATGTCTCCGCCTTGTCAGACTCGTCCTTGAGTTCACGTTCATGATTTGTTACATATTGACGTTTAACCCTTCATGTGCGAGGTACAATGCTCTCGAGGCATAATGCACAAACAGCACGGTCATTCTTTTTGCACAAAGCCCCAGTCATATGTCTACTCTGGCTGAAAAGAACGAGATTTTTTCGCTGGTGGAGCCGTCATGATTTGTTCATTTATTGCGCGAGTGTGTTCCGTTGGCTGGGTTAAAAAACGGATTTCTCCTCCTCTCCTCGGCGCCGCACAGACATAAGTTCACAAACAGAGCAGAGGAGGAGGGGCACGACCGTAAAGCCTTTAAACAACACGGCGCGCAACTGAAGATGTCTAAATTTCAGGTAAATGTGCTTAAAAAAAAAAAAAAATAATCCTTATTTTGCCGTGCGCTCGTGTGCCACTGCTGGCACGCATGTCATAGGTTGCCGACCCCTGGTATAGTTCTTTTGAACTAGATTAGTCTCATTAAATTGCTTTTTTAAGCGATCACAGTCAAAGTAAAATACTATATAAGGACCCTCTTTTAAGCAATTCATTTGATATTTAGTTTACAAGCGTTACAGTATTTGTACTTTTTTAAAAGTATTTTTTAGTATTTATGTAGTCGGATTTTTGTTGAAGTTCAGTAGTTTTTCTGTAGTATTACAGTAATCCCTCGGTTATCGCGGTTAATGGGGACCAAAACCACCCGCGAAAAGTGAAAATCCGCGAAGTAGCGACGCCCCTTCAAAAATGCTTAAAAAACTTTTTTTTTAAAAATATTATTATTATTATTATTATTTTTTTTTTCAAACCTGCGAGGCTCTGAACCCGCGGACGTGGAACCACGAAGTAGCGACGCCCCTTCAAAAATGCTTAAGAAATATGCTGAAATATAAAGTAGCTCTTGCCTCAGCTAAAGCTTCGTTTTTCTCTAAGATAATTGTAAAACATAAGAATAATCCGAAATCTTTGTTTGACACAGTGGCGAAATTTACCAGACAACAACTTAACCCAAATGGTTGCACTTATTCTGCTAACAACATTATGGAATTTTTTGATAAAAAGATTCAACTAATCAGGAATGAAATTTTAAAAGAACACTCTGTATCCTCCTCCTATATCAAAGATGTGGAGGTGTTAGGTAAGGACCGTGTCGGCGGTTGTTCAGAAACATTCTCCAGTTTCAATGATTTGTCCCTTGATAAACAACACGGATGGTCATTAGGGCCAAACAAACTACGTGCCTGCTCGATCCGTTTCCAGCTTCACTGGTGAAGGATCTGTTTGGGATCTTAGCACCATCAATTTTAAATAGTATTAATATATCGCTATCCTCGGGTATTGTTCCTGTAGCCTTCAAGTCTGCCGTCATTAAACCCACGCTTAAGCGACCTAACCATGACCCAGAAAGCCTAGGTAATTATAGGCCAGTGTCAAATCTGCCATTTTTTTGCAAAATTACTTGAAAACGTCGTTGCACAGCAGCTAAATGACTTAATGTCAGAAAATAACATATTTGAAACTGTCCAGTCAGCATTTAGGGCAAATCACTCTGCTGAGACAGCCCTGGCTAGAGTAACCAATGATCTCCTTTTAGCAATAGATTCCGGTGCCTCATCAATGTTACTGCTGCTGGATCTCAGCGCTGCTTTTGATACTGTCGACCACAACATATTATTGGTTAGTTTAGAACGCATTGGTTTCTCAGGAACTGTAATCTCGTTGTTTAGGTACTACCTGTCAGACAGAATGCAATGTGTTAACTATGGCAATCTGACCTCTAAACAATCTAATGTCCCCTGTGGTGTTCCTCAAGGCTCTGTACTTGGCCCCCTTCTGTTTAGTATTTATATGATCCCGCTTGGTGACATTATCCGCAAGTATAATATTAGTTTCCATTGCTATGCAGATGACACTCAACTGTATGTGCCACTGGAAAAAACTGGACATTTAAGTTGTAGAAATCTGGAGGCTTGCCTTCTGAGATTCAAAGATGGATGTCACTTAGTTTTTTACGCCTTAACCCAGAAAAAACTGAAATGTTGATTATTGGTCCAGCTCACTGTCGTCAGTTGTTTTCAAACACTACCCTGAACCTAGACAAATCTAATATCACCCATAGTGACTCGGTCAAAAATCTAGGTGTTATATTTGATCCTAATCTGTCGTTTCAGTTACGCGTGAAAAATATTACTAGGATAGCTTTCTACCACCTCCGTAATATTGCGAAGATTCGTTCGATCCTGTCCCAATCAGATGCAGAGGTTTTAATTCATTACTTTTCAGCTTGATTACTGTAATTTATTGATTTCTGGTCTCCCGATGTCTAGCATTAAAAGTTTGCAGGTGGTTCAGAATGCGGCAGCTAGACTTTTGACTAAGACCAAAAAGTTTGCGCATATTACTCCTGTATTGGCCAACTTGCACTGGCTCCCAGTCCACCTAAGATGTGACTTTAAGGTTCTCTTGTTAACATATAAATGTTTGCATGGGCTTGCACCCTCTTATCTCTCTGATTTAATTTCCCCCTATGTGCTTGCACGGAGTCTGCGCTCGGAAAATGCCGGTCTACTTGTGACCCCGAGAGCCAAGAAGTCTGCATGCTCGAAAGCGTTCTCCATCCGGGCCCTGGTGTTATGGAATGCCCTGCCTCTGGAGATAAGATCTGCAACCTCAACGGAAGTTTTTAAATCAAGGCTTAAGACACACTTCTATTCCAAAGCATATGATTGATGCCCACCTCGTATTCTGTTTTGTCCTGTCTTTTTCCGACGCCTGCCTGGCTGATACGAAGGAGAAGGATGATTTGAGATGAGTCAGCGGACCAGCATCTGACATGCAGCATGTCAACCCCTGCATTTACCAGCTGGCAGAGATGGGAAGCTGCCTAAAATTACTCTATTTTTATTTTTTCGTGTTTTTGTACTATTTCTGTTGTATTTTGTAGTATTTATATTGTTTTTGATGTACATCAGTAGTATTTCTGTAGTAACACTGTGTTTTTATTTTCTGTAGTATTTTTGTCGTATTTTCCTAGTAGATTTGTTGAAGTATCGCTCTAGTTGTACTTTTGTGGTATTTCTGTTGTAATACTTCTGTAGTAGTATTTCTGTAGTAATATTTTTCTGGTAGTGTTTTCTATTATAATATTTCGAAGTGGTATTTTGTAGGTATTTCTGTAGAAGTATTTTTGATGTATTTCCAAAACAGTATTTTAGTAATATTTTTTATAGATTTTCGAAGTACAGTGGAACCTCGGTTTTCGAACGCCTCTCAGTTCGAACAAATCGGTTCTCGACCAAACATTTTGAGAAATTCTTGCTTCGCTTTTTGTTCAAAAAATCGGAGTTCGAACGCCGGTACGCTAGGGTGCGATGCTGAGCGGCGTACGGGTGTAGATTGCCCCCACCCCTTGTGAAGAACTGTTATGACGTGCGCGTGCACTTCTTTTCGCTTTCGCTTTTAATATCGGTGAACGGAGTGTTTTAGCCCCTTATTATGCCTCCGAAGAAGGTCGGTGCAAGCAGCAAAGTTGCTACAGGTGAAAAAAGAAGAGTAGTGTGTACAACTATTGCATCTAAGAAAGAAATAATAGCAAAATATGAAGAAGGTGTGCGAGTTCCCGATCTTGCTATACATTCAGCATGGCTTCTGCTGAGCATCACAAAGGTAAGAAATCCTATTCATAATTCTTTTCTTTATCCTTTAACCGCTCACCACTTTTTGTGGAGACCCGGGTGCTAAATGACGTGTAAACGACCTGATTTTTTAATTTTTACACGTTCATGTTAGCGTAATCTTTCGTACGGAAGATTACGCTAACGCGAACGTACGATTAGCCTGGGTTAGCTTCATGTTTACGTACATAGTAAACATTCAGGGTGTTGGAACGGATGAAATCGATAATACATTACTTTTAATGGGAAAAACGATTTTCGGTAATCGAACAAATCGGTTTTCGAACCGGGTTCTGGAACGGATTATGGTCGAGAACCGAGGTTCCACTGTATTCACATAGTATTGTTTATGTCATATTTCTTCAGTATTTTTGTAATGGTAGCTGTGTTTTTGTAGTAATTCTGGGTTAATATTTCTGTAGTATTTTGTGTCACAGTATTTCTGTAGTATTTCTATACTCGTTTTTCTTTTCAGAATGAAAGCAAAATAAAATAAGGGTTCCCTGTTTTTAAGCACTATATTTGATATTTAGTTTTGCAGTGCTTTTGTAGTATTTCTTTAGAGGTTTTTTGTTGTAGACACAGGAACGTGACAATGGGGACAAAGCTAACCGCTCTTTGGGGGCTCCCTAGTGGTCGCGGGGCCCTTAGCAGCCACTTAGTTCGCTTATGCGTTGGGCCAGCTCTGGTTTTAGGCCTAGATTTAAACAGTTCCACAGAGGTGGCAGATTGAATCTCAGCGGGAAGAGCATTCCACAGCACTGGGGCCCAACTAGAGAACGCCCTCGAACCTGTGGATTTCTTCTAAGCTCTTGGGAATATGAAGTATTCGGGCAAAATATCTAGTTGATAAAAATATTCAATATCAGATTTTTTTTTATTATCTTACAAGATCTAAGTAACACTATATATCAGGGGTGGCGAACAAGTTTGACACAAAGAGCCACACCATGCACTGACCTGCCATGACAGACAGACACACACAAAAACACACAATTAAAAACATATTTCCCATAACACAATCCTCTCCTTAAATGGTAAATGGTCTGCATTTATATAGCGCTTATCAAGTCAATGAAGACCTCCCAAAGTGTTTTACAATGTGCTTCACGCTTACCCATTCACACACACACTCACACACCAATAGCGGCCATGCAGCCATGCAAGGCAAACCTGCTTATTGGGGGTATTAGGGATTCAGTGTCTTGTCTTGGGTTGATATCGAGGAAAGTGTCCACCCTCAATACACACAAAAAAAAAAAACATGAAACAAGGCAAAGAGCCACAGTATATAGAAAATATGATGAGGCAAAGAGCCGCATTCTTATTGGCCAAGAGACGCACGCGGCTCTAGACCCACGTGTTCGCCACCCCTGCTATACATAATGAGAAAAATCAATAAAAAAATACAAATGTAAAAAAATTGAATGTTTTGCAGTTCGTCATCTGCGATTTTTTTGTCTAAAAATGGATGGAATTATAAACAGACTTGGGGTGGTTACTGAGTTTAGTGGCTGGCTAGTTGTGCGCTAGCATCGAGTGATAGAGTAGCAGTAGGCCGGACCTGCAGACAGGCAATTAATAGATCTGACAGCACTAGTTCTCAACCAACGCGAGGATGACGGCAGCCCAGGCGGCTGCCAATTTAGGTCATCCATTTTTGAATCACATGTGATCCACACGCTTGTACAGTCATACCTCTACTTACGAATTTATTTCGTTCTGGAAGGAGCTTTATAGCCCAAAACATTTGTAAGCAAAGTGTTTTGTCTCAAAAATGGTTCGACGATATGTATGAGGCTCTTGTAACGTTGATCAAAGGTATGCGAAACAATTTATAGGGGTGAAGTTCATCCCTTTTCCTCAGCCAAAAACTACATTTGAGGAGTGTTTGATGTGGATAAAGGCATGCTGTCAAGTTCAACTCAACGTGAAGATGAATATTGGGAAACAAAACAAAGTTATTTATTCTATAGCAAGTGTGTTATTTTATTAAATTGAAATCTACGCTGCCGTTAGTTCGGTTATAACGCAGAGCCCTATTAGCCTCGCAGCATGACGTGTAGCTCCTCTCTGCCACGTAATTTTGGTATATTACAATGAAATACAAACCTGGACACGCCTTAAAAAATTGCGGCATAGGTTATGACCTTATGATGTTTTTTGCAAAGACAGCCTAGAGAAACCTTCTTGCTTTCTTTTTGCCTTTTTTTATTTTGTTCTCTATTTTCTTATTTATTTGTTACTTTATTTTCTCTTTTTTTCCTAGCTTTAGACTTCTTTCTACTTGCCTTTTCCCCAAGTTTTTTTCTCTTTTTCGTTTTTACTTGCTTTTCTGTTTTTTTCTTTGTTTTTCTGTTTTTTCTTTCTTTTTGTTTTTTGTTTTTCCTATTTTTCTTGTTTTCTTAATTTTCCCCCTCTTTTTGTAATTTTGTGACTAATGTTACATGGATGAAGGCAACAAAAAAATCTGTTGAGCTGTTTGGGAGCATAAAGAGCAAAAGGCACTTGGCTGCAGGCTGCGCTGTCAGGCCAGCCCTCCACTGTCATGCATCTTCACTGTCGGTATCAGAAATCCCGTGATGCTAACCGCTGTTAAACTTGAAGAAGAAGTTTAGCTAGTTGAGACTCACGAGTTGAGATTTGGAGTACAGTATTTCAAGTAGCGGTGAGTCGCAGATTTTTTTATCCACAGAAAATGTAAATGCATCGTTTAATGTGTTCTTCCTCAACACAGCGTTTGTAAACGTGTTTGTACGCATAACATTTTTTTTACTGTCTTTCCATCAGTTTGGGATGGCCACAAAGTTGAAAATGTTTCATTCTTGGGCAGTTTATTTCGAGACGTATCTTTTTGAGTCAAGTAAGCCTGCTAACATTAAGCCAATATTGAGATTTCTTGTGTAGACCATCATCTCTCAGGTTGGAAAACGTTTTGTGCTGGGCTACTTCATTTTAGTTTAATATGTTTACTCCTTGCTAACAATGGTCTAATGTTAACACTAAACTAATGTTTTGCTACTGCTGAGGTATTCTGAGAAGATCGTTCTAATAAGTATACGAAACGTTTGTGTTAATTGGATTTTTAATGTACTCAATGGTTCGGTTTTTGTGTGTGTTTGATGTACACATAGGTACATCAGGAGGCTTCTCCTGCTACTTGTAACCATAAAAACAGTGCTATCTGTGTCATGTGGGGGAGGAAAACCCCAGCACCCAATGTTGAAAGCGATCACGACCTGGTCACGATGGACTTCTACCTTCGCCTACAGATTGTCAAGAAGTCACAGAACCCGCAGATTAAATTTGACCTTGAGCGACTGAAAGTCCCACAGGTGGTGGAGAACACCAGGCCTTTTTCGGCGGTAAGTTTGCTCCTTTGATCGCCTTGGACGAAGATTTCGAAACCTTGACCACCAAGTTCTCGTAAACAATGACTGAAGCACCGAAAGAAATTATGGGAAAAAACTGGAAGAAGATACAGCCGTGGGTCAAGAAATTCTTCAACAGTGCAACACGAGGCGAGAACTAAAGAAGAAAAGAAACAGCCCTGGAGGAGCAGCCAAGTATAAAACCGCCAAAAAGAAAACTAGCAAAAGCTTGCGATAAGTTAAAAAGAAACGGATCGAAGACCAATGCTCAGTGTTAGATGAGTGCCTCAACAAGAACAATTAAGAAAAGCTTTCCATCGTGGGCCACATATGGCCATGGAAGATGTCAAGGTGTGGATCAGGTGTTTGAAGTGAGATAGGTATGTGAGAAATATTTTGCAAAAGGTAAGGATGTGTGGTTGGCTTTCATGGACTTGGAAAAGGTGTATGACAGAGTCGATAGAGAGGCTTTGTGGCAGGTGATGGTAATGTATGGAGTGGGTGGAAGGTTGTTGGAAGCATTGAAGAGTTTTTATATGAACAGCAGAGCATGTGTAAGAGTAGGGAGTGAGACAAGTGAGTGGTTCCCTGATTTGACTGGTGTGAGACAGGGGTGTGTGATGTCACCATGGCTGTTCAATGTGCACATGGATGGCGTGGTGAAAGAGGTGAATGCAAGAGTATTTGGCAGAGGTGTAGAGATGATCGATAACAGTGGAACGGTGTGGCAGGTAAGTCAGTTGTTGTGTACAGATGACAAAGCGCTTGTGGCTGATTCAGAGGAAAAATTGAGAAGGGTGGTAATGGAGTTTGGAAAAGTGTTTGATAGGTTATGTGTGAATGATGGGAAGAGTAAGGTGATGAAGTGTTCGTTCATGTGATGGAGTGGGCAAGGCATTGGAAATATGGTTAAATGGACAGGTGCTGGAAGAAGTTGAAAGTTTTAGGTACTTAGGTTGTGATGTGGCTGCAGTTGATGGAATGGAGTGTGAGGTATTGCACGGATGCGCAAACCACTCAGCAGAGGTTCCTGTGTTTTTAAACACTAATTGTGCCAAAACTGCAGGATAGAAGCATAGAGAGAAGGATTGGATAATCACTTTATACTGTTTTACTGTTAACGTTTGTTGTGAACATAATATGTGGAGTGCAATTGCGGATGTCTACTTGACCAGTGGTCTCCGGTTGTAAGCGTTTGATGGATTTATTCTAAACTTCAGTGTTCAACACACTTTATATTGTTGAACTGTTTACTTTTGTTGTGTAAAAACACTTGAACTACAGTAGGATTTGTTTACCTGGGCAGTTGTTTCACAGGAGAGTGTGTTATATTATATAGAGTGAAACTTGTTTTGTATTTTTTACAATTGACTTTCATTGTGAACAAATTACTTGAAATACAGTACGCTATGTCTACTGAATCAGATATTTAATTTCATTTAACTTACTTTATATTATTTACTGCTGATTCTTATTTTATTGTTTGTTTTTGTTGCCACTTCAAGTGTAGGATAAATATGTTGCTGGTGAGTTGCAATAATTACTACAATGTTCTATAACACAACTAGCTTCAACAAAATGTACTTTTGTCCGTATTTGTTGCACAGGTTGTACAGATTGCATGTTTGCTACCAGTCTTGGAGAAAAAAGTCAAAGATGACCAGCTGTTGAAGGTGAGTGACAATAAAGGACAAAGCAAGCTTTATTTACAACACAGGTGTCAAACAGGCACTCAGAGAAGCGCAAGAGAAAAACAAGCTGCAGGTGGAAATATGTCAACCTTGATGTTGCCAAAGCCAGGTGCCTCGAACAAAGACACTGTACTTGTATTTCTTTTTCTCTCTCTCTCTCTCCCTCCACCCCTTTTCTTCCACTTTCTGTCTCTGTCTCTTTTACTCTCTGTGTCTCTCTTTTTCTCTTCCTGTGTTGCTCTTTGTTTCTTTCTCTCTCTTTTGCTCTAACTT
The DNA here is from genome assembly GCF_059441175.1 of Urocampus carinirostris. Classification (NCBI taxonomy): domain Eukaryota; kingdom Metazoa; phylum Chordata; class Actinopteri; order Syngnathiformes; family Syngnathidae; genus Urocampus; species Urocampus carinirostris. Next base: position 3,703,321 of record NC_142366.1, read on the forward strand.
CCTTTTTTACTTTCCTCTCTTTTCTCTTTCTCTCTTCCTACCCTTCGCGCTTTCATTTTTCTTTTCTCTCCTTCTTTCTATTTCTCTTTGGATTTCTTTCTTCCTTTCCTTTTCCTTTTCCTCTCTCACGACTTTTTATCTCTTTTGTTTCTCACGCTCTCTCCCCCTCTCTCCTTTTCTTTCTTTGTCCTGCCCTCTCTCCTTTTCCCTCCCTTTTTCTTTTATTTCTTTATCTCTCTTTTTCTTTCTCTTTAATCTACTAGTCCGGCCCCCGACAGAATGTTTGTTCTGTCGTGTGGCCCCCGAGTTAAAATGAGTTTGACACATCTGATCTACAAGGTGTAGCCAACAAAAATAAGAACTGCGAATCTTAGCCTGCAGGCAAGGGCCTAACATTAGTAGCGAGAGAACAAAACAGTGAATCAAGGGGAAGATGCCTGAACCGCAGGCTTTAAGTTCATAGCAAGCGTTGTCTGGGGCCTACTAGGAGCTCAACCATCAAAGCCGATGGTAACTGACTCTACCTTTGGGTGTTTTGCAGATGTATGAGCGGTATCTGTTATAGCTGGTGGTCTTCCATTTTCCAGTCTCGGAATGGACATCTACACAAGACTCTGACGACGGCATTCCTGCCTTCCAGTTGGTGTAGTCCACCGGGCTGTTATCGATCCAAGACCACCACCCTTAAGAAAGAAAATTCTCAGGCTCAGTGGAGTGGCCATCCAAAAAATGTTAGCCTGATGCAATTCTCACTGTCATGGTTTTTGTACAAGCCGACCCAGAAGCTTTTGGCACCATCCTGCAGGATTTCCAAGTTTTGTTGGATGAAAAAGCTCTCCTGGGGGTCCTCGATGCTTGCCAGTGATCCCCCTGGCTAACATTCACAATTTTTTACTACATTTGAAGCAGAGGTGGGTAGAAACGGGTTACATTTACTTTGTTACATTTACTTGAGTAAGGGTCGGAACATTTCATACTTCTGAGAGTGTTTTGAAATCACTGTACTTTTGCTTTTACTTAGGTAGATTTGTGAAGAAGAAACTGTACTCTTACTCTGTTAGATTAGGCTACATTGAACCCCTTACTCAAGTAAGTACATGCATTTCTCCCTCGCTTGTTTTCTTTCCCATGTCCCCTGAGAGAGCCCCTAACTGTGTGGCCGAAGCCCCGCCCCTTTTAAAGGAGCTGCGAAAGTGCCAAACCGGCATGTGTGTGTGATCCACCATGGACTCCAAAGGTAAAAAGAGAGAAATAACTGCACATAAAACAAACGTAAACAGTATTAACATGATTTAATTTATATTTCAAAAGGTAGCTATTTTATTTTTTATAAATGCATGTTGCGTTTTATTGCACTCTTTATGTTACCCAGATAAGGGGCACATTATGCACCTTTGTTGATGTTTTTTTAATCCTCAAAATAAAATGACATAAAAAAAATTGAATTATTTGATTTTATTTCTTAAATTTTTATCAAAACAATTAAACATTCCGCAATTGAGCAATATGGTAACAAAGTTAAACTTGGGCGGTTTCATACAACAGAGTAGTTAAGTCATTTGCCACAGGATGTGTTGCATCCAAGTTAGTCATTTTTATAGTAGGCTAATACAGCATGTGTTGTTTTCATTATAAGGCTCAAATAAGGCTTTTATTTTCTTTGTCCGATACTGCTCTTTCAACATTTTGGCTTAGCTTGTTGTTCTGCCTTCATAGCCTGTTAAAAAACGTACTGGGCTGTTAAATGTGCTATTTGTGCTTATTTTATTTCTTTGATTCATAATATAAACTTGCATTGTTTGTTAAAGTACTTGAATTTACCTTGATTATTTTAATCTAAACGAGAATGCAGGAAATCTGAAAGAAAATGGCGCGCTACCAAGCTTGAGGTTTTCCATCAAATCTGGTGTGATAGTTTGTTGAAGTATAAAGCGGCCCTTGCCTCTGCAAAATCAGCCTACCTTTCGAAGATGATTGCGTCACAAAAGAACAATCCCAAAGTCCTTTTCGACACTGTAGCATTGCTTACAAGGCAACAGACTATCCCAGATAGCTCCACTCATTCTGCCCACGACATAATGGTCTTCTTTACTAAAAAGATCCAAAGCATACAGGAAGAAATCGCTAAAGACAGTATTAATTCAACACATACTAAAGCACTGAAATCTATAGATGCACAACACGGTGGCTGTCACTCGATAATCTTAAACAGAGGGTGAATACGGCCAAACCGACGACTTGCCAGTTCGACCCGCTTCCAGGTTCACTTATTAAAGGTCTCTTTGGCGTTCTTGCACCTTCAGTTCTAAATATTTTAAACATATCACTCTCCTCAGGTGTAGTTCCAGCGGCTTTTAAGTCCGCCGTCATTAAACCCACACTGAAACGACCCAACCTTGATCCAGAAAACTCTACTGAGACAGCTCTGATTAAGGTAACCAATGATCTCCTACGGGCAATGGTCATCACTTTTGCTGCTGCTGGACCTTAGTGCTGCATTTGACACAGTGGACCATAAGATCTTGCTAGAACGGTTGGAAAAATGGATTGGTCTCTCAGGAAACGTCCTCTTATGGTTCAGATCCTACCTCTCAGATAGGACACACTGCGTTAAATATGGCGAATTGACATCTGAGCCCTTTAGTCTTACCTGTGGTGTTCCGCAGGGTTCAGTGCTTGCCCCCCTTCTCTTCAGCATTTATATGCTTCCACTAGGTGATATTATTCGCAAGTATTATATCAGTTTCCATTGCTACGCAGATGACACTCAACTCTATCTCCCGATGGAGGAATCTGCCATACTAAACTGTGGAAATTTGGAAGCCTGCCTCACCGAGATAAAAGAGTGGATGTCACTCAATTTCCTGCGTCTTAACTCTGAAAAGACTGAAATGTTAGTTATTGGTCCATCTAAGTCCCGTGACCTATTCTCTAAAACTGCTGTGAACATCGACAATTGCCACATCACACAGAGCGACTCACTTAAAAATGTAGGTGTCATATTTGACCCCGATCTGTCCTTTCAAACACATGTGACGAAAATTACTAGAACCACTTTCTTCCATCTTCGTAACATTGCTAAAATTCGTCCTATACTTTGACAGTCGGATGCGGAAATCATAATTCACGCGTTTGTTACCTCCCGTCTCGATTACTGTAATGCACTACTTTCCGGTCTTCCGATGACCAGACTCAAGAGTCTTCAGCTGGTACAAAATGCTGCAGCGAGGCTTTTAACTAGGACAAAAAAGTACGATCACATCACCCCAATTTTGGCTAACCTGCATTGGCTCCCTGTTAGCCTAAGATGTGATTTCAAGGTTCTCTTTAGTATTAAACAAAATCATACATGGACTTTCCCCCTCATATCTTTCAGATCTGATTTCCCCCTATGCCCCGGCCCGAAGCCTTCGTTCTGAGAGCGCCGGTCTCCTGGTGATCCCAAGAGCCAAGAAGTGTTCCGCTGGTTCGAGAGCGTTCTCCATCCAGGCACCGGTGTTGTGGAATGCCCTTCCCCCTGAGATCCGATCTGCTGCCTCAGTAGACATGTTTAAGTCTAAGCGTAAAACTCACTTCTACTCTATAGCATATGAATAACCTAAACTTCTTATATGTAATAACTTGTGAAGCCCTTTGAGACTGTTTGTGATTAAGGGCTATACAAATAAAAATGACTTGACTTGACTTGACATTTTTGCTTATTAAACTATACTACACATGAAAGGTCCCCAGTTCTTTGGATGGAGAGGTGTTTGCGCCACGAGGCTATACTTGCCCAAGCCACACCAAAGAAAATGGTGCCCCTAAGACCCTAGTTCAGGGGTGGCGAACACGTGGCTCTAGAATCGCATGTGGCTCTTGGTCAATAAGAATGCAGCTCTTTGACTCATCATGTTTTCTATATACTGTGGCTCTTTAACTTGTTTCATGTTTAGGTTTTTTTGTGTATTAAGGGTGGACACTTTCCTTAAAATCAACACAAGAACAATACTTGTTGTATTGTAAGGAGAGGAGTGTGTTATGGGAAATAATATGTTTTTAATTGTGTGTGTTTGTTTGTGTCTGTCTGTCATCCCAGGTCAGTGCGTGGTGTGGCTCTTTGACTCTCACGGTTAAAAATTTCGGCTCTTTGTGTCAAACTTGTTCGCCACCCCTGCCCTAGTTGTTAAGGGATCCAACCAACCTACCAAACACCCAAACAAACAACAAACCAACATGGTTGCAATGTGAGCACTTTTGTGTAGGACTGCAAGTAACTATCTGACCTTGTCAACGTTACATTGTTTATTGATCGTTTTTAGTAATTTAATCCATTTTACGTTTATTTTGCATTTGCATATTTGGTATTGAAGTAATACAAAAATAGTTCAAAGTAATGAAGTTACATTGCAGTCTAGGTCCTCAAATACAAATCTTAAAGGTCTACAACTGTTTTTTTCAAACAAGCCAGGGTCAATTTATTATGACGGTCAAGTTGTCACGATTTGTCAATTGCCCTCACCTGCGCTCACTCTTTCAGCCCCAGCTGCCACTCGTTCCCTATTTAGCCATCTTCCTATTTAAGCACGTCATTCTCAATCACTCCTGGTCAGGCCGTCTGCTAACCTCAGCGCATGCAAGGCAAGCACTTTTGACTCTGGCTCCCATTTTGATCCCGACCTGTTTCCTGTATCGATCCCCGTTCCAAGCTTCGTTCTCGTGTCCCAGCTACCCGTATACTGCCGGATTCCGTTTCCTGCATTGATCCCCGATCCCTGGCTTCCCGCTCGTCCCGGCTACCCGACTTGTTCCGATCTCCGACCACGCTTCGTCTCCCGTCCCGGCTGCCCAACTTGTTCCGATCCACGATCACGATTTGTTCTCCGGTCATGGCTACCCGACTTGTCCGGTCCACGATCATGCTCGGCGCTCCGGCCCCGTCTGTCCGCCTCGCCATCTGTCATCGGCTGCGGGGGCTTCCTGTTCCACCTCTCCAGCGAGCACCAGATCGCTGTCTTTTTCCGCTGTCCCTGACTTCTCCGATCCTTTAATAAAGCACTGTGTGAAACGTTACGCATTTGGGTTCACCGCTTGTTCCGGTCGTGACTCAAGTGAAGGGCAAGTCAACAGAGGTAAAGTTGTTCCTCTTTGTTCCAAACATAAAACTCTGAATTTCTTACGCCATCAAAAAGTTGTTTTGTTACATCGTCAGCCAGTACCTCAGGGCGTCTTGTAGTTGATAAGTATGAGAGTGGCATTTCTTGGATTTCTGTTGTGATTTCCTCCTTTTATTTTCCTTCGGAAATTGCTGCCATCACCTCAGTCAGACACTCTTTTACTATTTCTCCATCAGAGAAAGGCTTCTTATGTTTGGCCAATACCCACGACACTCTGAGTGAGCGCTCCATTGCAATTTGTTGTTGTGTCATAGATTTAACAAAAGCCTTGCTGGCCTGTTGATATGACTACTTCAACCTGTCAATTTCTAGCCAGGTTTGAAATAGGAGGAAACTTCTTTTCAATAGAGCTGTGCTATTTAACATAATAGCGTTTCACATTTTCACTTTTTATTACAGCAACCGTTTTTAAACATATTAATTGGTTTTGTACTTGCTGGTGGCAAAATGGGCGCATATTTGTCAGGCCATCCCTCATGAACATGGTGGTTTTCGTTGTCCACTTTTCGTCTTTTAGTCGTTGAGCACGCCATTTTGTCGGATTACATCTTCCACTTGTTGCACGTAAACAGGCAGATTGTAAAGTGTTTGTCGGTCCAGTCAAACTAACTCGCGCATTGTTGTCATAGAGATGACAGCTCATAATGCCATGTCACTCGGGCAACAGCCAGTCAGCGCTGTCTCACAATACTACAAACATAATGATAAATAATCAATTTTGTGTTTTGTACTGCCTTATTGTGATAGTTTTATTGCGTCTGTATCGCGGGTAAAATTTTGCGGGGTTTTTTTGCCCGTGGTTGCCCGCGATGGAAAATGCGCAAAATTGGCCAACCCGCTGTTCATCGGTGGTATGCCCGCAAAACAGACGCCGGCGACTGTTCCGCTTCCTCATCGCGTAATTTCCGCGTCATTTTCTCGTGTGGACCACGGGTATAAAAGCTCCCGAGCCGGTGTTGTGCCCAAATCCGACTCCTACGCAAAATCCCCTCCCCCCCCCTCGCGTGAACGCGCATTCTGCTGCGATCGCTTTTGTTGGAAGCGTGCATTGACGTTGGTGACTTTTTCATCCACGTTAACAAACGCATTTTGTAGAATACGATCGCACTTTATTGTTTAAATAAACGCGTTGTATAGACTAGGATCTCCCAATTGTTATAATTAACTTGCTTTATTGTTTTAATAAGCGTTTTATATAGAATACGATCGCTTTTGTTGGAAGCGCAGCAGAATGCGCGTTCACGCGAGGGGGGGAGGATTTTATATACGGTGTGCATTACCGTTCGATTACGTTCACAACAAAAACAAAGACGGAATGGTTTAAGTTGTATTACATTCCCAACAAATGCAAGACGAAGTGGTTTTGGTTATATGTTCGCCATTACATTCCCTAAAAGTGATATAAAATTGAGATAAAACGAGGTAAAAGTGGTTGTAGTAGCGAGGGGATGCAAATCTCGGCAGGGATGCATTTCTCGGCATAACACCGGGCTGTAGAAATCATAACCGCTCAAGACACAGTCCCGTGAAGATCAAGATTTCAAACTATGGCACCGAAGAAGCCAATATGTTATTATTGTAATAGTTTTTCATTTTGATTTTATTATCTTTTTATGAAATGAAAATAAATGTCAAGAAATAAAAATGGATTAAGACGAGGTCACTACGGTGACGGGGATCCATGTCCACCCCTTGACGTCTCGAGCACAACTGACGTGTGCTCGGCAAATCGCGCTGTATATACGCGGAGAAAGGCGTTTGACCGTCACACGCGTAACACGCTAATTTCACGTAATAACACCGCGATACAGGCGCAGAACATGCTATTACTATGCTCCACCCACGATTACCCGCTGAAATTTCCCGTCCTACCCATGTGTAACCACGCCCTGGCCGCGGCCAGAGCACGTCGTTCCGCGTCATTTCCGCGTCATTACCTCGTGTGCCCCCCGCGGTTAACACGTGCTCAAAGTTTTGAGCAGCTCAAAACTTTTTTGCGCGGCCAACAGCGTGTGAATTTCCGACCGCGAGTAAAGCACTGCTGTATCTCGTCTATATGGCGGTCTTAAAGCGTCCAACAGCGCCCAACAGCGTCTGCTTCACGGCCAGGAATCTCTGGCCGCGATTCAGCCTCGATACGCCCGTGAAAGGCTGTGTACCCGTGCTCTAAAGTATTGAGCAGCTCAAAACTTTTTCGCGCTGCCAACCGCGTGTTAAGCACTGCTGTATCTCGTCTGATGGCGATCTCAAAGCGTTTAATAGTCCGCCTCACAGGCAGAAATTTCTGGCCGTGATTCAGCCGCAAACGGCTGTGTGACTGGGCCCTTAAACATAATGTATAAGACTTTTATTGTAGTCAATTCAAATCAGGATATGGGCGGGACGAAGGCTGAGTGGTTAGCGCAGTGGTCCCCAAACTACGGCCCGCGGGCCGAATACGGCCCGCCTCCACATTTGATCCGGCCCCCTGAACAATACTGTACCAGAAAGATTGCTTTTTTTTCTTCATATATGTGTATTTGTATTTGATAATAAAGTTGGACTTTTGCAATAAAATGTTCCTTAGTTATGAATTATTTTCATTATAAACTATTAGTTAGTAACTATTTTATACGGCGCAACAAGGGTTGTTGACAAGTTAAAATGTTATATTTTGGGATTTTGGTGTTGTTTTGTAAAGCAGAAAAAGTGAAGTCCCAGCATATCACCACTAGATGACATAGTCTCACAGGTCAGAGAAGGGTGTTTGGGGCAAGTCTCACGGGACCTCACGTGATTTAATGACTTGTTCAATAAATCACTGGTAATGTCAACAAGTAAATGGTGTCGTGGGAGACTGACATTTACCATCTATTTTGCAGGTGAGCTGTTTATACTGGTAACACACTTACTGTGAGGAAGATAATATGTGAAAATATGTTTGTAAAGGTTGTTTGTGATGTCTGTAAAGTTTACAAAAAGTGAAATAGTACGAGTGAGTCGTCCGTTAGCATAAGCAACAGAGTGAGCTATGCTACGTTATGCGGGACGTGGTTAAGAGTACTGTGATGTTAATATGTATATTTGGTTACCATATAACACAAAGTGAGTTGTTTTGGAAGGTACAGTTATGGTGTTTTTGTTAAATGATTCTTGAAAAGTACCAATTGATGGCAATGTTATTTTGTATTTATATGTTAAAGGGGACCTCACGTGATTTAATGAGATTTGTTCAATAAATCACTCTTAATGTCAACAAGTAAATGGTGTTGTGTGAGACTGACAGTTACCATCTATTTTGCAGGTAAAACAACAAGAACAAAAAAATAATATATATATATAAAACAAATGAACCCAGAGAGGGTTATTTGGTAATTATTTATTTCATAAATAGTGTTATTTATTTCCTGGCTTTTTTCAGCGAAGAGCCTAGAGAGGGTTATTTGGTTATTATTTATTTCATTAAAAGTGTTATTTATTTTCTGACTTTTGTTATGTGAAGAATCCAGAAAGGGTTATTTGAGTGTGGCTTTCTGGAAAACAATACATTTTTACATTTAGGCACTCCTGCAATCATCACACTTTTTCTGTTACAAACTGACCATCAGAGAAGGGAAAAGTTATGTGGCCCTCACAGGAAAAAGTTTGGGGGACTCCTGGGTTAGCGCATCCGTGGCAAAGTTCTGAGGTCATGGGTGTCCCACTGCCTGAAGATAGCTAGGATGGGCTCCAGCTCCGCCACGACCCTATTGAGGATAAGCAGTGCATATAATGGATGAGCATCAGGATATGACTTTTCTTTGTAAAAAAGCAGAGCAACAGGTTGTGTTCATGTAGAGTCAAAGCGTGGTAACACTACCACAAATTTATAATTGCTTAAAGGGACAGTATATAATATTTAGTGCCTCCTAGTGGTCGAAAAAAACCTTCTTTCAGTAAAAGGAAAAAGTATTGATTTGAATATTATGCAAAAATACATGAACTATCACACAAATATTAATTTTCACCAAAATCATAGGTGGAGAAATTGGAGTTTCTTGCCATCTGATGCGAGGGTCGATGCCATGTTAGTCTAAGGTCGCACTGCTACGGGTAAACAGAGCAACAAAAAATGCAGTGTTCCTTGAATTTTACGCTAAACATACATAACATTTTACACCTTACGTTAGGCCGAATCCTACCAATTGCAAAACAAAGACAAAGTAGACGTTCTTCAGTCCTCCTAAGTTAAAACTACAATGAATAAATATTTTGGTTCTCTCTCAAAGCATTGAGAAGTCGCTTGGTATTAGATTTGGAATTTCAAATGGATGACCACACATATCCCCACCGCTCCCAAAGGAAAGAGTCCCGAACAAAATTAACGCAACAGTACCAGGATTCTACTTGGGGCTGCATTTCCAAGATGGAGAGATTTCAGGGGAAAACTACAGAGGAATAGTGACGCGGCCTTTGCCAGCTATTAACTTGACCAGTAACAGGACTTTCTGTTTGTGTTTTGAAGAAAAGATTATGCCACTTTGTGTAATGCCGCTGTAATGCCCAAGTATCACGTCTTCTCCCTCTACCGCCCCTTTGTCTTGCTCTGCCTCTTCCAAGCCCTCTTTACCTTGGTGTTTCTACTGTCTACATAAAATGATGTAGTAGGTTATTTTCTCTTGCGTAGTTATGTTGCATGTACGGATGTGATCGAGCTATTAATATTAGCACCAGTAGTGTTGACGGTGGCACTACAGTATTGTCTTGCAATGCATCATTACTCTATCAATTAAAATATCTATAAACAAGTCTGAAGGTATATGAGAAAGGTTAAAAGGTTAAGGAACCACCGTAATTTATTAGGGATGGCTCAGACTCAATAAAAGTACATGAGTGGGAAGCTCTAATGAGGACATTTATTAAGAAGAGTAATGCGAGGCTTGAAGAGCAGGTCGAGGAAATCCTTATGCATTTGAGAGGAAAAGCTAAAGATGTAGTTAGGTTTGGCATTAGAAACAGTAATATAGACGTCTATACCCGCCCTGACATGATTTATAGTCTTCTCAGGAAACACTTTAGCTGTACCAAGTACTCTGCTGTCCCTTTAGCTGACTTTTACTCAACCTTGCCCAAAGACCAGGAAGACCCATATGACTACTGGCTGAGACTAAACAGAGCAGCTGACCTTGCTTCTGACTGCTTGAGAGAGCATGGTAAAACATTGGACAACCCTGAAATTGAGGTAACTCGCATGTTTATTAGGATCTGCTCTTGCAAAGAACTGGCACTCACTTTCAGATCCAAAACCATCGATAAGTGGTCAGGATGTGAAGCACTAGAGGTGCTAAATGAATACCATGCTGAGAAAAGCTACAAAGCAGCTTCCCTACAACAACCTGCGAATAGGACGGAAATTGCAGTACACAAAGCTGAGGTGAGCCATAGTCCAACCCTCATGCACGAGCCACCTAAGACTTCGAGCCCACAGTATGTCCCTCTAACGGACGTTATTAGTATGTTGGAGAAAGTTCTGCTACGTGGTGCCTCTAGCCAGTATTATTTGCAAAGATGACGAACACAGTGCTCTCTCTCTCATTGCCGAGAAAAAAAGCTTTGCTTTCACTGCCATGCCCCAGGGCATTCTCGACGTGACTGCCCGGTGAAGAAAGCTGTCCCACTGCCTCAGGGAAACTGACTGATCTGCGCATAGGGGAGAACAGTGCAGATAGGTGGACACCAAGTTTCTCCCAGAGACATGTACGATATTCACGTCACCGTTTACGGATGCAAAATGATAATGCCAGTAATGGTTGTGCCAGGCCAGACAGAACAGATTATCCTTGGCAGCAATGCCATCAAACATATTTTGACTCAATTGAAGAGCAATGACATCAGGCTACTACAATGTCCCCTTGCACCCTGATGACAAAAAGTACACGGCATTCTCATCACCCTTTGGGCTTCACGAGTACAACCGGCTCCCTCAGGGACTTTGCAACAGCCCAGCAACATTTATGAGGATGATGATGTCGATATTCGGTGATCAGAATTTCATGAGCCTACTATGTTACCTCGACGACCTGATGGTGTTTGCATCTACAGAGGAAGTTGCACTCCAACGCCTGCAGATGGTGTTTACTCGCATCAAGGAACACAACCTCAAGCTCGCACCCAAAAAGTGTTTTTTCCTCAGACGGACTGTGAAATTTCTTGGGCATGTCATCAGTGAGGACGGAATTCGCACTGACCCCGAGAAGGTGAGAGCGATAAATGACGTACAAGTCGCTGACCTTATGGAGTCTGACGGTAAGACGCTGTGCCCTAGTAAAATCAGATCTTTTCTAGGCATGGTGATGTACTACCAAAGCTTCATTGAAGCATGTTCTGCGAAGGCAAAACCTCTGTTCAGGCTCACATCTGAATCTGGTGCCCAGCATAAGCGCAAGAGAGGCCGCAAACTAGTGAGGAAAGTTCAAGTGAAGCTGACGCCTGCTGATTGGTCCGATGCATGCCAGAACGCTTTTGAAACACGGAAGCACAACCTTGAGACAGGTGTCACTCTGGCCCACCCAGATTTTAATGCGCCATTTATTCTGGCTGTCGATGGGATTGGAGCAGTCCTGTCATAGCTGCCACCTGGTGGGAAAGTAGCCAGACCAGTCGCCTTTGCAAGTAAAACGCTCTCTCGCTCCCAGCCCAACTACCCTGCACACCGAATTAATTGCTTTGAAATGGGCGGTATGTGATAAATTCAGCCATTGGTTGAAAGGAAGACACTTCACCACGTGGACCGACAATAAACCGCTGACATACATTTTGACAAAACCAAGACTTGATGCGTGTGAACAGCGGTGGGTAGCGAAGCTAGCTGCATACAACTTTGACCTAAAGTACATTCCCGGCTCAAAGAACATCGTAGCCGACGCTCTGAGCCGTGAGCCATTTGTACGGTTATGTGTGGGTGATCGCCTTGTTACCGAGCCCTATACCTCGCTGTTGAACCAGGTCAACGGGGTGAACAACAGTACTGTGCAAGAGGTGTTCAGAGTATCCAACAATTGTCACGCTGTTGTAGACGAGAGTGCTGAGACACCAGATGAGTCAGTGAAAAGGGCAGTTCTACCAGGCACGAATGGTTTTGTGACATCAGAAGAAGTTGGTGCGATCCTCAGTGCTCAGTCTACTGGCGGTGTAAGTCAAGTGATCGGAACAGATGCTAACTTCAATCTTCTGCAGAAGGAAGATCAGTCAACGGCACTCCCACAAAGTCAGCTTGTTGCTTTACAAGAACAGGACAACACAATAAGCAGAACCACGTACTTTGTGCATAGACACAAGAGCGTGAGAGAGCTGTCAAGTCGCCTAGTGTGATGAAACAACTGAAGCATTGGAGCAGACTCACCATACAGAATGGCATGCTCTACAAAATAACAAAAGATAATGGCAAAGAAAATCTTCCAGTTTGTGGTGCCTGACTCATTTAAAAAGAAAGTCCTTCACGGTTTACATGACTCAGCAGGTCACCAAGGCCAGAACCGTACTTTGTCTCTGGTGAGGCAACGATTCTTCTGGAATGGCATGGAACGTTTTAAATAGTAAAAAGGTAAAAATGCTTTAAAAAAAACTTCACAGTTTAACAAGAGTTTCGCGGACACTCTGACAACGACTCAAAGGACAGCGTTTAAGTACTCCCAGGGAGCAATCTGTCAACGCGTTTCAGTCGGTGTCCATGGGCGGGGCCAATTGGGCGCCGTGGCACCCGTGACAGAACCTGGCGCCACACGGCTGGGACCAATTGGGCGCCATGGCAACTGTGACAATATAATGCTCTTCCCCCTGAGATTCGATCTGCAACCTCGGTGGAAATGTTTAAATCTAAGCTTAAAACACACTTCTATTCAATAGCTTATGAATAACCTATATTTTATGTTGACAATATCTGTGTATTATTTATTATTGCAACATCTATTGCAGTCTGGTCATCCTGGAAGTGGGACTATCTCCTGTGCGGTCCCTTCTCAAGATTTATTCATTTACCTCATGTTGAGGTTTTGAGTTTTTCCTTGCCCTCATATAGGTTTTAGATCGGGGGATGATGTTGTAATAGTCCTTGGTTTGCAATAATCTGTGGTCAGTTCAGCCTTTTGAGATTCCTTGTGATTAAGGGCTATACAAATAAACATGACTTGACTTGCGTTGACCAAGTATTTGTTAAATACCTTAATATGATAGTTCTAAAAGGCATGTCTATAATTAAGAGCCTCCTCGAGGTAAAAATAAATAACAACAAATATATTTAAAAATATTATATAGAAATATTAATTTAAAACATAAGGAAAAATACCTGAACCTATAAATGTACATGTTTTAGAATACTGTACTCGTAGGTCAAAAAATATGGTTTTATTTTACACAACATGACCTATTTTTTTCCCAATTTCTTTTCTTGTTTTTTTTTATTGTTCTTTTCCTTTTTGTTTTTCTTTTATTTCCCTCTCTGTTTTCTTGTTATTACAGTAATCCCTCGGTTATCGTGGTTAATGGGGACCAAAACCACCCGCGAAAAGTGAAAATCCGCAAAGTAGCGACGCCCTCAAAAATGCTTTAAAAAAAAGAATTATTTTTAAAAATGTATTGTTATTCTTATTATTTTTTTAGACCTGCGAAGCTCTGAACCCGCGAACGTGGAACACCCTCAAAAATGCTTTAAAAAAAACATTATTTTATTTCATTATCATAATTTTTTTAGACCTGCGAAGCTCTGAACCCGCGAACGTGGAACCGCGAAGTAGCGAGGTCCAACTGTATTTTATCTTTTCTTTTTCGTGAAAGGCCGGGCACAAACGATGAGAAGCTTTTTGGTCACTTTGAGTGTAGTTTGTGTTGTTCCTTGTGCTTTGTAGCGCTAGTTTTTGGTTGCAATACGCAATACTGCGAGAACAAATCATCTTTCTGAGTCGTGTTGTATTCCACTAAAGCTGTTGGCCATACAAGCTTTGTTAACCAATCACACAATAACAAGTGCGGCATTAGCATTTTCTCTGTGGAACGTGCTAGCAACGGGTAACGTGAGGAACACTAGACGCCCCTGTATGCAGCATGGCCTCGGGTCGGAGGCTCAAATTAGCGGTGTGCGAGGCTCTGCAGTTTGTTGGCCTTTCTATTCCGCTTTTGGTAGTCATGCAGCGCTTTGCTGCCATAGTGGCTAAGGTCCAAGGAGGGAGCAGCACTGGCGGGGCTTACTGGCTTATTGTGGCCTCCTCGGTGGCCTACGTCACCTCCGTCACCCTCCTGGTCTGGTTGCCCCTCAAATACTTGGTCTTTGCCAAGAAGACAATCCTGGCAGGGAAGAAGAAGTGGTGAGCTGGGCTGTCACAAAAAGAGGTGATCATTTTTTTGCATTGATGTATTTTTGTGTCCTTGCAGGAGGCCTGTGGCTCTGGTGTTTGTCATCTTCTCCACAATGCCCTGCTTCGGCTTCCTCATCGCCAGCTCTGAGGTACCGCAAATATTCCTATTGTCTCTCGTGAAGTCATGGCCCCATTTGATTTTGACATACAAAGCTGGGTACGCTCAACAAGTCAATGGTCAAAGTGAAAATGCAGATTTAGATGAGATTGGCCTGGAGAGGGATGGGCGACACCAGGCTGCACTTGTCCAAGACACCCAACGGGACATGTTGCCCCAACGACTCTAGTTGTTAAGGGTTCCAAATAAGACCCCAACCCTTTATTTCAGTCACACTTCATTTACGATGCAATTGCGCTAAAAAAACTCAGTGGTAATTGTGCTTGGAGCAAATTGTTGTATATAGTACAAGTCCAAGGCATTAGCACTTATGGCAGGGGTCGGGAACCTTTTTTGCTGAAAGAGCCGAAAAAACCCAAATTTTAAAATCTAATCCTAGGAGAGCCATATGTATATTTTAATACCAAAAACAGCTAAATGGAAGAGGAAAATCAACGAGTTTATAGTATAATAAGACAGAATTTATTTTGAACAACATTGTAAGTTAATAACAAAAACTAACAATTATTTATAATTATCCATTAAAATTAGACTTTCCGGGTAGAGGACCCTCCCGCTCACTGGAGAACAGATTGGCTCTTAGCTGCGTGCCTGAACGAAAAGTTGCAGGTGAAAATATATATAAATTAAAATGTGTGTATTTATTTTTATTTTTTTACATGTTTTTTTCTGACTTTATTATTATTATTATTTATTTTGCTAAAGTAACATTATTAGTAAAATTATTGATTGATTTGTTCCGTTCAGAAATTTTCAGAGAGCCAGATGCCGTCATCAAAAGAGCCATATATGGCTCCCGAGCCATAGGTTCCTGACCCCTGACTTATGGCAACATTCATTCATTCATTCATACATTCATTCGTCTTTTATTATTTTTCTCTCTCTCTTTTTCTGTTTATTTCATTATTTCTCACTGTATTTCACTTTCACTTTCTCTCTTTTTACTGTGTTTCTCTTTTTCTATCACTCTTTTTCTCTCCTCTCTTCTATCATTCGTTGTCTCTCTTTGTTTCTCTTTCCTTCTGTATTTCTCTCTCTCCTTCTCTCTTTCTGTATCTCTTCCCTTTTTTTCTTTTGTCTTTTATCTTATTTCTGTCTTCTTTTTCTCTTTCCCTCATTTCTTTCTCCTTCTCCTATTTTTTCTTTATTTCTCTTTTATTTTTCTTTCCTTGCTCTCTTCTTTATTTCTGTCTTTCCTTCGTATTCTTTTGTTTTTCTCTTATATCTTTCTTCCTTCTTTTAAAATGTATTTCTTTCTCTCCTTTTTCTTTATTTTGTTCTATCTCATTTCTTTTTTTTTCAAGCGCAATGACGATGTGGTCGATGGTGTAATGCACAGCTTGACCACTGCGGAGCAGTAAGATTATTTCATGCTGACACAACAGTCACGTTTTTTCCTTTCTTTATCCGAAGAGTACTGACGGTTTGAAGTAAATACAAATAATATTTTAGTTTTTTTTAATCAATAAACCAAAAACATGTTATGCTAATAGTTTTTTTATCATACATTTACATTTTCCTGTTCAAACAAACCATATGTTCATAAATAATCGATGCTAAACGTTAGCATATTAATATCGTTTTCCTTATATGTTAGCATTTAGCTTAACCGACCATCTTTGTGGTGCAGATCTATTTATTTAAATTACACTTGAAGTTTATTTAGTTTGAGCTGTATTGTATTTTGTATTAAATTTCAACTGTCTGTTTTCAAAGTATAGTTCACTATTAGCCTACTGAGTGTAATCAAACAATTCATTATCACTCTGTAGAGAAACTTATGAAATATGTTTTTCGAGTTGAATTAAACCGTCTTTTTAAAATATTTTAAAGATTCAGTTTGTTCAACATTGTGGAGACTTATTATCCAAAATTCAAGAAATCAAGGAGTTATGAAGGCAAAAACAACAGAATAAATTACTAAGGCTATCATAACAATTTAATTTCAGTTTTTTAAACAGTGATCATGATCAAATGGCGCCAAGGCATGTTAGCGGGATAAAGGTGATGACTTGTCAGAAGAAAGTCCCTGGAGAGTCGTATACCAGGATAAGGAGGCGCTGATAAGCAGATGAGTTCCTCTTCCCGTCCTTCCTTGTCACATCATGTGTCCACCAGGCATATTTTCACTTCCTGGTTGGCTCAGGGCCCGGGGCGCAATCTGCCATTTTGCGTGGACCTTTTGCCCCCTCGTTTATCGGATGCGGGGAGGAAAAATGCTGCATCTGATTCCCGTTTGCTTCCCTTTGTTGTTGAGTCCTGACTCAGGCTAATTTCAAGACAACTGCTGGGTTAGGGGCCCAACGTTGCAAGCAATTTTTTAGGGCAGCAACAACCAATGGATAAAATGTATTCAAATCTATTTTTACAAGCGTTGGCAACTACCCAATTGATTTGTCGTGCTGCACGATTTATCAGCCAGTAAGCACATAAAATCAGTGCAAATAATTGCGTTTGATCTGAAGTTGTAGCACTCTAGTACCACTTTGGTCCGGCAGAGTGTGCCTTGAGACCTTTTTCATAAAAGAATCTCACTATTTTTAATCATTTTTCATTGAACATTGCATCATTACAAACAAAATTGTTATGGAACAGTCAGCACTACAAATTTGACATTTGTCAAGGAAACAACGTGCTGTAGAAATACAGACAAAAAAAAACAAAGTAATAAAATATATAAAGTCAAAAGGGGTGCCAAGTCAGCTGAGAGGTTAGCATGTCCGTGGCACAGTTCTGAGATCATGGGTTCAAATCAAGCTACCAGCCTTCCTGTGCAGAGTTTGCATGTTCACCCTGTGCTTGCGTGGATTTTCTCTGTACACACTTTCCTCCTGCATTCCCAAAATGTGCGTTTCAGGTAAATTGTCCAGTGTAAATTGTCCTTATGTGTGAGTTGTCTGTCTGTTGTGCCCTGCGACCGATTGGCAACCAGTTGAAGATGCCTGGGATGGGCTCCAGCACCCCTATGCCCCTACTGAGGACGAGGGGTGCAGATAAAGTAGAAGGGAAAATGATGACGATGACATGTTTTAAACTCAACACAAAGGGCAGAATATTAAGCATTTTCTATATCATTTGCACATTTGGAATGTTTGTCATATTCAACAATTTACCCCCAAAACCCAACAAACAAACTTGTTGCCAACGTTTTAAAAAGTGGGTTTACATCTTTTGATATTTTTTGGTGGAATTTTTTTTGCTACGCATAAAACTAGATTTATCGTAGCAGAAAAATATTATTTTACACTTTTGCCGGTGTAAAACATTAATTTCTATGTAATTTTGTTCTTTGTTACGGTATTTGACAAAGACTCGGGTTTTAATACTTTTTACTCATTTTCAGTGGATAAAATAAGTCTACTTTTCTTATTGTCTACATGACTCTAGTGTCTCTTTAGTGTCTCTCTAGTGTCACCAGAAGTCGCACCAGATGCAAATCTTAATTTTTTTTTTTTTTTTTTTTAATTTATTTTTAGGTTCAGATCCAAAGCAATCTCCGTCATGACACATTCGGCGAGCTGCCCGTGTCACTCATACTTTTCTCCTTCATCTGCATGGACGTTGTGGAAAGGATACGGCACTGCAGGCTGACAGGACAGGGTAAGCTCACCCGTAGTTTCTGCAGACATTGGGGTTGACTTAAAGTCACTTTGCATCTGTGGGAATTATGAGTGCCATGAAAAACGACAATAGGAATAAGAAGTTGAGTTGAAAAAAATATCAATAACCACGACAGACCACTATAACCATAACTTTTACCATGGTCATTTCTTGCTGTGCTATGGGCTGTGCAAACTAGTTCTACGCCCATCCATCCATTTTCTGCACTGTTATCTTCAGTAGGGTTGCGGGCGCAATATCGAGCGATAGCAGTTCTAAGCTAAATTTTGAATTTTTATTCTATCTACCTTGGTCATATCCCTCAAGAGGGGTGACCGACAGCTAGACACACATACAATAACAAAGAAAATAAAAGGGAAAAAAATTAAAAACACACAAATTTTTTGGGACCATGGCCAACCCAAATGCACAAACACCCAAACAAGTTAGGCACGTCGGCACCCAAGTTGGTCATGCTTTCGTCTCTCCAGATGAAACGGGACACAAGAAAGTGGTCATGTCACTCAGGTCAGGGTGACACAACACACTCTTTTGTTCAACAACAGGGCCCGACAGCTTTCACTGGTTTACCCCTGCCGCATCATACGGGTGCCCAGCCCATCCTTAAGAACGCGTCCACAATCCCACTATCCTTTCACAACACCTCTCCACCCCTTTCTATCACCAACAAGAGCTCTAGCTTCCATTATATTTAGACCTCTTTCCTGCAGTGCACTCATAACACCATCCATCCACGTCAATCGCGGCCTTCCTCTTGGTCTCCTTCCATTGACTTCTGCTCTGTAGATCCTCTTCAACATTCGCTCCTCATCCATCCTCTCCATGTGTCCAAACCAACTGAGTACTCTCTTATCAACACGCTTGCTCAGTTCCACGACTACTCCAGTTCTGTCTCTCACAATTTCATTTCTCAGTCTATCCAATCTTGCCACTCCTAACATAGTCCTCAAACACTTCATCTCAAAAACATTCAACTTCCTTCTTAAATCTGCGTTCAGGCTCCAAGTCTCTGCACCATACAACACAGTCGGCACAATCACACTCATACGGTCCCCTCTTAACATCCATACTCAAATTCTTGTTGTTCATCACTCTCCTCAGAGCACCCAAAACCTTGCTTCCTTGATTCACTCTGTGCAATACCTCACACTCCATTCCACCAACTGCAGCCACATCACAACTCAAGTACCTAAAGCTTTCAACTTCTTCCAGCACCTGTCTATGCAACCTGATTTCTAACGTCATGCCCACTCCATCACGTGAACACTTCATCACCTTACTCTTCCCAACATTGATACATAACTTACGCCTATCACATACTCTTCCAAACTCCGTTACCAACCTTCTCAATGTTTCCTCAGAATCAGCCACGAGCGCTGTGTCATCTGCAAACAACAACTGACTTACCTGCCACACTGTTCCACTATTGTCCATCATGTCTACACCTCTGCCAAAAACTCTTGCATTCACCTCTCTCACCACACCATCCATGTACACATTAAACAGCCATGGTGACATCACACACCCCTGTCTCACACCAGTCAACAAAGGGAACTACTCACTTGTCTCACTCCCTACTCTTACACATGCTCTGCTGTTCATATAAAAACTCTTCAATGCTTCCAACAACTTTCCACCCACTCCATACATCACCATCACTTGCCACAACCCCTCTCTATCAACTCTGTCATACGTCTGTCCATGAAAGCCAAATAAACATTCTTACCTTTTGCAAAATATTTCTCACACACCTGTCGTACTGCAAACACCGGATCCACACATCCTCTTCCTTTCCTGAAACCACTCTGCTCCTCCATCACCACCTCATTCGTTCTTTCTCTCACTCTCTTAATCAAGACTCTTCCATACAGCTTACCCAGCACAGACAACAAACTGATACCTTTCGAATTGCTACATTCATACTTATCACCATTACCCTTATACAATGGCACCACACATGCACTACACCAATCAACAGGAACCACACCACTTAAAAAGCATACATTCAACAAGCGTACTAACCAGTCAATCATAGATGTGCCGCCTTTTTTCAGGCATTCAGCAGTACAACCATCCAACCCAGGTGCCTTCCCCCCTTTCATTTATTTCACTGCCTCTTGCACCTCCCATATTTTCACAGGCTTCACATTTAGATCATTCTCTCCATACCATTGATTGCCTCGTCACTTCTCTCCCATCCTCCACATTTAGCAACTCCTCAAAATACTCTGCCCATCTCGTCCTGACTGCACTACCGCTAACCAACAATCTACCATCCTTATCTTTCACTTTCTCTTCCTTTCCAGACTCACTGTTTCTTACTCTTTTCACTTCTCTCCAGAACACTTTTCTCCTTTCCTCAAAGTCCACTCCTATTTTTCGACACCATTCATCATTTGCTTTCCTTTTCGCTGCTTCCACTGCCGTTTTTACCAACCTTTTCTTCACTTTATATCTTTCATACGCATCGCCACTCTTATCTTGCAGCCACTCCTCAAGGCACGTCTCTTTTCTGTCACAGCCTCTGATACCTCATCATTCCACCATTCACTTCCTTTCCTAATACCTCGACCAACTTTTCTCATTCCACACACTTCTTTTGCACTCCTCAACACTGCCTCTTTAAACCACTTCCATTCAAATTACACACTCTCAATTTCTCTTCCACTAACCCCTTCATACTCTTCCGTTATCCTCTCTTTAAACTCTTTCCTTTTCTGCCTTATTCAACTCTGACATTTTAACCTCTTTCCTCACACTCTTCTTATAACTAGCCCTCCACGATCCATCTATTCTCAGTTTTCCTTCCACATAAAAATGATCAAACATACCACTCATTTCACCTCTGTAAACATGCACATCCAACAATCTACTTAACATCCCTTTCTTAACCACTACATAATACATCAGTACTCTGTCCACCATCTTGCCACTATCCACTCTGACAAAGGTATACTTATTCACGTCCCTCTTTTTAAACAATGTATTTCCAATCACCAACTCATTTTCCACACATAACTCAATCAATTTCTTCCCACTTTCATTTCTTCCTGGTATTCCATATCTACCAATCACATTTTCAACCGTTTCATCACCCACTCTAGCATTCAGGTCACCTAGTATTACCACTTTCCACCCTTCTTTCGCACTTGCCACACATTCGTACAAGTCC
Source organism: Urocampus carinirostris (assembly GCF_059441175.1). NCBI lineage: Eukaryota > Metazoa > Chordata > Actinopteri > Syngnathiformes > Syngnathidae > Urocampus > Urocampus carinirostris. The sequence continues at coordinate 3,724,756 of NC_142366.1, forward strand.
TTCCAGAACTCCTCCCTCTCCTCAGCACTTCTTTCTGAACCAGGTCCATATGCACTTATAAACATCCATACTTCTACACCCCACTTCAACCTCACCCACATCAATCTGGAAGATATCTCTTTCCACTCCACCAGTTTTTCCTTTGCTTTCTCACTCACAAGCACAGCCACTGCTTCTCTAGCATGTCCACCCGTAACTCCAGACCTTCTACCATACATACATCCAAGCTGTAATTCATCCTTTCCTTTCAACTTTGTTTCACTCAAGGCTAACACATCAACTTTCCTTTTAGTCATCATCCTTCCGATCTCCTCTTTCTTCCACTCAGTCACTTTACTTCCACGTCCTCTCACATTTAATGACCCTATGACTAGGGTTTGCGAGACCTTTCGGTCTCCCGCCCCCCTTTCTTTGCCTTGCTGTCTCTTAGGGAGTAGAGATAGAGAGGAGAGGATCCCCAGTCCCCTCGCTCCCTCCACTTTAGTCGCCTCTTATGACACACAGCGGACCATGGTGGGAGAATTCTCTTACCTCTCACAAGGAGAGGGCCCCTCACCACAGGGACAAAATTTGAATTAAAAAAACAAAAAAACAATTGGTTATGCTTTTTGTGTTCAGATAACCTTAGAGGAAGAGATGCTGACATTCCATCTTCAGTGTTGACCAATGTAGAACAAGTCTCACCCATTGCTCCAGCTGGTGTCGGAATGGCGGGTCCACATGGGCCCGGGCATCCCACTGAGTCCTCCTCAGCCCTCAGGGGGATGGTAGGTCAGCGTACGGCAAACAGAACCCAAAATGGACACAGAATGGAACCCAACGGCGCCATTTTAGGAATAACCGGTAGTACCGGGCTAGAGACGGGCCAATCAGGCCCTCTGCGCTTCCTGTGCGCCAGCGACGCCCGGGCAGACGTGTTTGCGGACGGCTTCATGTTCTGGTTAGACACGGCTGAGATGACACGCGTGGCGGCGCACCCAATTGTGTGCTTCTCGGGTTGGGTTTGCCCCATTTACGTCTTCTGCTGCCTGTCGTGCCTGCGGGTGGCGGTGGCACCCCAGGACCCACTGCTGTCCTCGCTGGGCGTGGCCCTCCAGGACTTGCCTTTCTTGGTTTTGAGAGTTGGCCTGCTGGCTTTTTTCGGCTCGGTCACCCCGCTGCTCTACCTGATCAAGAATCTGCTGGTGATCCTTGCCTTCATTTACTTCAACTTCATGATTAAGTTAAGGATCTTCAATACTCAGAGAATGTACTTGTAACATAACTCAACCAGTGCCATTACATATAAATTTATATATATTTTATATAGTATATATATATTTTAGGGCAGCACGGCGGCGCAGTGGTTAGCGCGTGTGCGGCACAGTTCTGAGGTCGTGGGAACCTCCTGCGTGGGTTCAAATCCAGCTCCCGGCCTTACTGTGCGGAGTTTGTATGTTCTCCCCGTGCTTGCGTGGGTTTCCTCCGGGCACTCCGGTTTCCTCCCACATTCCAAAGACATGCATTTCAGGTGAATCGGCCGGTCCAAATTGTCCCTAGGTGTGACTGAGCGAGTGAGTTGTCTGTCTCCGTGTGCCCTGCGACTGGCTGGCAACCAGTTCAGGATGTCCCTGCCCACTGCCAGATGATTGCTGGGATGGACTCCAGCACCCACACGACCCTACTGAGGATAAGCGGTGCAGCTAATGAGATGAGATATATATATTTTAGCACGGCTCAGTGGTTAGCGCGTGTGCGACACAGTTCTGTGATCATGAGATCGAACCTCCTGTGTGGCGTTCTCCCTGTGCTTGCGTGGGTTTCCTCCGGGAACTCCGGTTTCCTCCCACATTCCTAAAACATGCATGTTAGGTTAATTGGTTGGTCCAAATTGTCCCTATGTGTGAATGAGCGAGCGAATTGTCTGTCCCTGTGTGCCCTGCGACTGGCTGGCAACAAGTTCAGGGTGTGCCCTGCCCATTGCCCAAAGATTGCTGGCATGGGCTCCAGCACCCCCGCGACCCTACTGAGGATAGGCGGTGCAGATGATGGAAAAAATATATATATTTTCAGAAGCAGTGTCCCTGAGTGCCAAAATGTAAAGATATCTATCTATCTATCTATCTATCTATCTATCTATCTATCTATCTATCTATCTATCTATCTATCTATCTATCTATCTATCTATCTATCTATCTATCTATCTATCTATATGTACAGTATATATACACTATATATACATATTTTATACACAGTATATATGTATATATATATATATATATATATATATATATATATATATATATATATATATATATATATATATATATATATATATATATATATATATATATATATATATATATATATATATATATATACCGTATTTTCCGCACTATAGGGCGCACCGGGTTATAGGGCGCACCCCCAAAAAATAGTTTTTGGTCCTATATCTTCCATAGATAAGGCTCACCGGATTATAAGGCGCTACAATGGGAACGTCGACAAAACAGTCAGATAGTTCAGTCAAACTTAATACCCCCTTAACATTCCCAAAGCTTGCAAAGAAGCAAATACGTGTCATAGACACGTGCGGATGCGGTGTCCGTACGATGTCACTTAAATGCGTCATTTCAAATATCATTCGGAAGGTTGAAGTCTTGGGATTCAAGAAATGCCAAACATTTCTATGTTTCTATTTTCTTTTTCGCTCACAACTTTACTGTGCATATGACAATAAACACTTGGAATTGAGTTTAATTCACTCAACTCATCACAGCAACATCAAGATCGTTCTAAAACAAGATACCGGGAAAATATAAAGCCGCATAACTCACTTAAGTTCTCACGTTCAATAATGATACGCAATCATGGTCTTCTTACAACCGTGAGTGAAGTAAATCCAGGAGAGTAGAATAATTACAAATACAGACTAATGAAACATGTTTCTTTATGCCGTACTTTAGCAAGCTTGCTACGCCATTGCTAAACTCGGCCGATTGCAGGGTTTGTTTTGGCCATCTAGCCAATCCGGGGCTCCGAATAACTTCAGCCAATAACGATCGATTTAACGGATGATTGACACATCTTTTTCGGCCAATTGCAGGGTTTGTTTTGGCCCTCTAGCCAATCCGAGGCTCCGAATAACTTCAGCCAATAGCGATCGATTTGATGGATGATTGACACATTGGTTAGCCAATGAAACGCCAGTATATAAATCCCAGCATACACCGCGGACTTGCTACGCCATTGCTAAACTCTGCCGATTGCAGGGTTTGTTTTGGCCATCTAGCCAATCCGAGGCTCCGAATAACTTCAGCCAATAGTGATCGATTCAAATGATGATTGACACATTGGTTAGCCAATGAAACGCCGGTATATAAATCCCAGCATACACCGCGGACTACTCCAAGTTCGGGGTAAAATCGAGTCGGCGGCTGTTAAGTAAGTTGCGAGACCTTGCGAATTTGATATTGAGCCATATATAAGGCGCACTGTGTTATAAGGCGCATGGTCAGCTTTTGAAAAAAATTAAGACTTTTAGGTGCGCCTTATAGTGCGGAAAATACGGTATATATTATCTGCAAAACTACATTTTCTGTAGGCCTTCATAAATTGTCTGGCACCCGCACTTCCCGTTTGAGAGAAACGTCTGGCATTGATTGAGTTAAATGTGCTTTGATTTTGGACATCTATAACCATCATTTACACTGACTGTTTGTTCAAATGAAACAATTGTATGGTTCAGCATAATCATGTTTAGGGCAGGCAGTAGTCACTTAAAAATGGCCCTGGATTTTCACCTAGGAGCTGACCTCGTCTAGGACTTAGAAACCCAGTCTAATATTGGCTAATTTATGCTTATTTGTGTACAATAGCTATTTAGACTGCGCCCCCCTTTTGACTGTTTCTGTGCAATGTCCATTTCTGCTGTTTTGGTTAGCAACTTGGTTTGACTCTTTGAAAGATTCCTCTTGTTGATGTCTGTATGAATTATAATATATTTATTGCTCTTGTAAGATTGTGGGTCAACTACAACCGTACACTTTACGTGTTTTATTTCTTTTCACGTATTGAAGAAAGAACTAAATCAAATAAGATTGTTGGTCTGATCTTTACTGGTTATTATGCTTGAGATCACGGGTCACATTGACCCGAGATAATTTTTTTGGGGGATCAATATAATAAAGTTTTGTAATTTATACACTTTTACTGTATATTTGCATCAAAGTGAATGGGAAACTAAACAGTGACATAATATTTTAGGGGAAGCACTAAATTGACTGGTTTTAATGCAGAGCAATATGTCCCAATTATTATTTTACAACCAATCCAATCTATCTTTGAAATTTCCTACATATTCAAGTTGAAGTTCTGTTTTTTTTTTTCCTAAATGTATTTTTCAACATGATGGGTCTGATTGACCCACATGTTGTGTGTGGATTTCATTGTTTTATTAATTGAGCACAGTTTTCCAAATTTTCCAATTTTTATAACTGATTTTCCACTAGTTTCAAAATCAGGAAAAACTAATATAATAATCTGGAGGAACAAAAGTAATGATATCCAAATATTAAACTTGCACTCAGTCACAATAAAGCTTGAACATATTTAAAAAGAAAATAGAGAGATTATCCACTTATAAAATGTGTTTGATTACGCTTTGTTTTCAATCATTTTGGACAAATATTTCTGTGGTGTGAGATCGGCAGGCCATGTTGACCTGTAAGCAGTTTCTTGAACCATGGAAACAAAGAAAGCATGTTTTCAAGTTAGTCTCACAATCAGATTTAAGATTTATTTAATAGTCTACTCTCCCGGATCATTTAACACACACTGGGTCAAATCAAGCCCCGCGTTTCATTACTTAACAACCTGATGTAACGGTATTTTTTGGGGGTGCACAAAGTAATATCCATATATCAGTTGTATCTTCGAGAGGTGCTTCCCTGCTGGTTTCCTGCTCAGCCTCTCTCTCTGAGTGAGCGCCATGTGACAGGATGTCCAAGGAAGGAGTCGCAGCGACTTTAGCGGCAGCTAACCTCTCCACTTTATCACCGGACCGCCTGCAGACCACCTCCATCATGTGGCCTCGTTTCACCGTGATGCTGATATGCTTCCTGCGTCCCGTGGCAGCCAATGTTGGTACGTGAGGATGGAGACTTTTCCGATTTTGCATGCAAGACTAGCAATCTTTGCATGAAAACTTTTTCATTACCCTTAAATTTAAGTGTGCGATTGGGGAAAAATATTACTTAGACAAATCATTTATGTAGAATTGCCTTATAAAAGTGTACATTTAATCTATTACTTTTTGAGTAACATATTCTCAAGTCTTCACAATAAGCCAATTTTAGTTTTCTCAGTTTTTCACAATATTATACACAAGAAAACATTTCAAGTCCCTAATGATTGTTTTCTCTTGATTAATTTACTTTAATTTTATAATATATATATATATATATATATATATATATATATATATATATATATATACCGGTATGTGTATATATATATATACCGGTATGTGTATATATATATATATATATATATATATATATATATATATATATATTGTAAATTAATCAAGAGAAAACAATCATAAGGGACTTGAAATGTTTTCTTGTGTATACTATTGTGAAAAACTGAGAAAACTAAAATTGGCTTATTGTGAAGACTTGAGAATATGTTACCCAAAAAGTATATATATATATATATATATGTATATATATATATGTATATATATATATATATATTCATTCTACGTCACGGCGGCTGGGTGGTTAGCGCGCAGCCCCACGGTGCGGAGAAACATGGTTAAAGTCCAGCTACTTCAGCCTCCACGTATGGAATTCGCATGTTCTCCCCATGTCTGCGTTGGTTTCCTCCGGGCACCTCCTACCTACTAAATTCCATCCATCCATCCACCCATTATCTTCTGCTTATCCGGGGTCGGGTCGCGGGGGCAGCAGCCTTAAAAGGGAAGCCCAGACGTCCCTATCCCCAGCCACCTCCTCCAGCTCATCCGACGGGATCCCGAGGCGTTCCCAAGCCAGCCGAGAGACATAGTCTCTCCAGCGTGTCCTGGGTCGCCCTCAGGGCCTCCTGCCAGTGGGACATGCCCGGAACACCTCCCGAGGGAGGCGTCCAGGAGGCATCCTTATCAGATGCCAGAACCACCTCAACTGGCTCCCCTCAATGCGAAGGAGCAGTGGCTCTGCACAGAGTCCCTCCCAGATGACTGAGCTTCTCACCTTATCTCCAAGTAAAACCCAGACACCCTACGGAGGAAACTCATTTCGGCCACTTGTATCCGGGATTGTGTTCATTCGGTCATTACCCAAAGTTCATGACCATAAGTGAGGTTATGAACGTAGATTGACCAGTAGATCGAGAGCTTTGCCTTTCGGCTAAGCTCCCTCTTCACCATGACGGACCGGCACTGGGTACGAATGACGGCAGACGCTGCACCGACCCGTCTGTCGATCTCCCGTTCCATCCTACCCTCACTCGTGAACAAGACCCCAAGATACTTGAACTCCTCCACTTGGGGCAAGATCTCATCCCCAACCCAGAGGGAGCATGCCACCCTTTTCCGACTGAGTACCATGGTCTCGGACTTGGAGGTGCTCATCCTAATTCCGGCCGCTTCACACTCGGCTGCGAAACGCTCCAGCAAGGGCTTCATATTACGGCCTGAGGAAGCCAACAGCACCACAACATCTGCAAAAAGCAGTGATGAGGCCCTTAAACCGGACTCCATCCCCACCAAGGCTGCGCCTACAAAATTCTGTCCATAAAAGTTATGAACAGAATCGGTGACAAAGGGCAGCCCTGGCGGAGTCCAACCCTCACCGGGAACGAATCCGACTTACTGCAGGCAAAGCGGACCAGACTCTGGTACCGGGCATACAGGGACCGCACACCCTGGATAAAACTGTGCGGTACCCCATACTCCCGAAGCACCCGAGGAACACGGTCGAATACCTTTTCCAAGTCTACAAAACACATGTAGACCGGACAGGCAAACTCCCATGCACCCTCAAAGACCCTGCAGAGTGTGTAAAGCTGGTCCAGTGTTCCACGGCCAGGACGAAAACCACACTGTTCCTCCTGAATCTGAGATTCCACCTCCTGGCGGACCCTCCTCTCCAGTACCCCTGAATAGACCTTACCTGTAGTTGGAACACACTCTCCGGTCCACCTTCTTAAAGAGGGGAACAACCACGCCAGTCCAGAGGCACTGTCCCCGATGTCCACGCGATGTTGCAGAGGCGCGTCAACCATGACACGCCCAAAACATCCAGAGCCTTAATGAACTCCGGGCGGATCTCATCGACCCCCAGGGCCCTGCCACTGAGGAGCTTTTTGACCACCTCGGTGACTTCAACCCCAGCCATGCGAGAGCCCAACTCAGAGTCCTCCGGCTCTGCTTCCTCAGAGGAAGACGTGTCGGTGGGATCGAGGAGGTCTTCGAAGTACTCCGCCCACTGATTCACAACGTCCCGGGCCGAGGTCAGCAACACCCAATCGGCACTATACAGTGTCGATAGCACACTGCTGCCCCCCCTAAGACGCCGGATGGTGGACCAGAATTTCCTCGAAGCCGTTCGGAAGTCGACTTCTATGGCCTCGCCAAACTCCTCCCATGCCTGAGTTTTTGCCTCGACAACCGCTGAAGCCGCATTCTGCTTGGCCAGCCGATACCTGCCAGCTGCTTCCAGAGTCCCACAGGCTAGGAAGGCCCAATAAGACTTTCTTCAGCTTGAAGGCATCCCTCACCGCCGGTGACCACCAACGGGTCTGAGGGTTGCCGCCACGGCAGGCACCGACTACCTTACTGCCACAGCTCCGATCAGCCGCTTCGACAATGGAGGGGTGAAACATGGTCAACTCGGACTCAATGTCCCCCGCCTCCCTCGGGACATGGGCAAAGTTCTGCCGGAGGTGTGAATTGAAACTTCTTCTGACAGGAGATTCCGCCAGCCGTTCCCAACAGACCCTCAAAACACGCTTGGGTCTGCCAGGTCGGACTTGCATCTTCCCCCACCATCGAAGCCAACTCACCACCAGGTGGTGATCAGTTGACAGTTCCGCCCCTCTCTTCACCCGAGTGTCCGCTGGTCAGACGAAACGATGACAAAGTCGATCATTGAACTACGACTTAGGGTATCCTGGTGCCAAGTTCAAATATGGACACCCTTATGTCTGAACATGGTGTTCGTTATGGACAAACCATGACGGCCACGGAAGTCCAATAACGAAACACCACTCGGGTTCAGGTCAGGGGGGCCGTTTTTCCCAATCACGCCCCTCCAGGTCTCACTGTCATTGCCCACGTGAGCGTTGAAGTCCCCCAGCAGTATGAGGGAGTCCCCAGGGGGCGCGCTCTCAAGCACACCCTCTAAGGACTCCAAGGAGGTTGGGTACTCTGAACTGCTATTTGGTGCATAAGCACAAACAACAGTCAGGACCCGTCCCCCCACCCAAAGGCGGAGGTGGACTACCCTCTCGTCTAGGGTCATTGGTGAACCCCAATATACAGGCGCCGAGCCGTGGAGCAACTTATATGCCTACGCCTACTCTGCACCTCTCACCACGGGCAACTCCAGAGTGGAAGAGAGTCCAACCCCTCTCGAGAGGACTGGTACCAGAGCCCAGGCCGTGCGTGGAGGTGAGTCCGACTCCATCTAGTCGGAATTTCTCAACTTCACACACCAACTCGGGCTCCTTCCCTGCCAGAGAGGTAACGTTCCATGTCCCAAAAGCCAGTTTCTAACAGAGGATGGGAGATGTAGCACCACCTAAAGTCTATCTGTGTCCACCATTGGAGGTGTCATGTAACACCCAAAGCTTACAAGGAGCAAGAGATTATGATTTACAATTGTAGCTTGAGTTTCAAAAATCATAGGTTCTCCATTTTGTGTCTGTAAAATAACTTTGTTTCCAGCTGCATAAGTTTAGCATGGTGTTATTTTGGACAGATTTCAAGTCCCCTTGTTTAATGTATTTTCTTTGATCTAAAAATGCAAAACAGAAAAAGACATTGTGCCTACTAAAGAAGATAGCTTTGTTTATTTTAAACCAACAAGGGCAGACAGGCCACCACCTCATATCTATCTTTGTAATCCAATGCGTTACGGTTGAATAAAAATGCAAATGTTATAGAAAATCTGTCTCCTAAAGAAGGTAGTTTGAAAAAAAAATAAAAATTTTAACTCAAAAAGTCACGTTCTTAGTAAGGGCAGAGAGGCGAAAGCTTAAGCACCATGTAATATCTATTGGTGCACACCACTGGAATACTGCTTTTTCATGATTTAATTTCCATTACATTCTAAATTTGTGGATATTTTAAATTGTTTTCAACCTTGTGCCTGAGATGATAAGAGAGAACAATAAAATTAATTGTTTAAAACAATAAATCTGTAATTTTTTTCCCCTGTCGTGCTTCAGACAGCAGTTCCTTCTTGATCTTCAACCAGGATCACAACAAGTGTGTTAAGGTCATCCATGCCTCGTCGGTCACGCTTTCTCAGTGCGATCCCCGCGCCAAGGACCAGCAGTTCCGCTGGGCTTCGGCCGAGCGTCTGCTCAGCCTCTCCCTCAACCTGTGCCTGGGGGCTGTGGAGATCAAGGACTGGGTCAAGGTTCTACTTTTTGAGTGCAATGAGGCCAGCGAGCTGCAGCGCTGGCAGTGCAAGAACGAGACCCTCTTCGGACTGCGAAACCGAGACCTGCACCTCAACTGGGGGAATCGCAACGAGAAGAACCTGATGATATATAAGGGATCAGGGGTGTGGAGCCGATGGAAGGTCTACGGGACACATTTAGACCTGTGCTCCAAGGGCTATCAAGGTAGGAGATACTATCTTCTGTGTTTTGCTCTTATTGTGACTACTGGTATACATTAGTCCTCCAAGATACAACATTAGTGCATTCTGAGGTTGGGATCGCAAAGTGAAATTGCTGTATAGCTGGGGTCAGAAACCTAGTGTTATGTGTAGCTAATGCGTTCTGAACACCAGTTAACCCAAATTAAGAAAAAACCAACATAATAGTGTATAAAGGATTTGCGCAGGTGCTTAAAAGCCTTGAAACTGCTTGACTTTTAATGTTGTTTTCAAGGTTTGACAAGTTCATGAATTTTGGGTAAAATACTTGTAAATGCTTGAAACTGTTGCCATGTTTCCCGGCAGTCTGACTTGACTAACGTCTATTCATAACTAACCGCAGCAGGCATTAGTTTGTATAGTGCTGTCATGTGAAGTACACGGTGTGCCCAAAAGGACAGAAGAAGAGACCAAGACAGAAGTGAAATTAGATAATTGACTTTTAAAGTGCCCAAAAAGTACTTGAATTTGGTCTTTAAAAAGATGTATGAACTCTGTACATCGTAGGCAAAACCTTTGGGTAATATCTGTGTAGCCTATATGGCTAAATAACTTTATAAATATATATATATATATATATATATATATATATATATATATATATATATATATATATAGAGCAGGGGTGTCAAAATAATCGAGGAGGGCCTCAAAGCTAATGGCAGTCCTGTCCTCAAAGTGCTTGATGTAACTCATAAATAATAAATGTTACTAAGATGATTAAATGTTATGTAAAATAATTGTAACACCCCCCACATGTAAAATACCTCTGAATTGATCAATAAAAAATTTTTTCGCTACACACAAATATATACAGGGAGTGCAGAATTATTAGGCAAGTTGTATTTTTGAGGATTAATTTTATTATTGAACAACAACCATGTTCTTAATGAACCCAAAAGTCTCATTAATATCAAAGCTGAATATTTTGGAAGTTGGAGTGGGGCTTTTTTAGTTTTAGCTATTTTAGGAGGATATCTGTGTGTGCAGGTGACTATTACTGTGCATAATTATTAGGCAACTTAACAAAAAACAAATGTATACCCATTTCAATTATTTATTTTCATCAGGGAAACCAATATAACAGCTCAACATTCACAAATATACATTTCTGACATTCAAAAACAAAACAAAAACAAATCAGTGACCAATATAGCCACCTTTCTTTGCAAGGACACTCAAAAGCCTGCCATCCATGGATTCTGTCAGTGCTTTGATCTGTTCACGATCAACATTGCGTGCAGCAGCAACCACAGCCTCCCAGACACTGTTCAGAGAGGTGTACTGTTTTCCCTCCTTGTAAATCTCACATTTGATGAGGGACCACAGGTTCTCTATGGGGTTCAGATCAGGTGAACAAGGAGGCCATGTCATTAGTTTTTCTTCTTTTAGACCCTTTCTTGCCAGCCACGCTGTGGAGTACTTGGATGCGTGTGATGGAGCGTTGTCCTGCATGAAAATCATGTTTTTCTTGAAGGATGCGGACTTCTTCCTGTACCACTGCTTGAAGAAGGTGTCTTCCAGAAACTGGCAGTAGGACTGGGAGTTGAGCTTGAGTCCATCCTCAACCCGAAAAGGCCCCACAAGCTCATCTTTGATGATACCAGCCCATACCAGTACCCCACCTCCACCTTGCTGGCATCTGAGGCGGACTGGAGCTCTCTGCCCTTTACCGATCCAGCCACGGGCCCATCCATCTGGCCCATCAAGACTCACTCTCATTTCATCAGTCCATAAAACCTTAGAAAAATCCGTCTTGGGATTTTTCTTGGCCCAGTCTTGACGTTTCAGCTTGTGTGTCTTGTTCAGTGGTGGTCGTTTTTCAGCCTTTCTTACCTTGGCCATGTCTCTGAGTATTGCACACCTTGTGCTTTTGGGCACTCCAGTGATGTTGCAGCTCTGAAATATGGCAAAACTGGTGGCAAGTGGCATCTTGGCAGCTGTACGCTTGACTTTTCTCAGTTCACGGGCAGTTATTTTGCGCCTTGGTTTTTCTACACGCTTCTTGCGACCCTGTTGACTATTTTGAATGTAACGCTTGATTGTTCGATGATCACGCTTCAGAAGCTTGGCAATTTTAAGAGTGCTGCATCCCTCTGCAAGATATCTCACTATTTTTGACTTTTCAGAGCCTGCCAAGTCCCTCTTCTGACCCATTTTGCCAAAGGAAAGGAAGTTGCCTAATAATTATGCACACCTGATATAGGGTGTTGATGTCATTAAACCACACCCCTTCTCATTACAGAGATGCACATCACCTGATATGCTTAATTGGTAGTAGGCTTTCGAGCCTATACAGCTTGGAGTAAGACAACATGCATAAAGAGGATGATGTGGTCAAAATACTCATTTGCCTAATAATTCTGCACTATATATGCATGTATATATATATATATATATATATATATATATATATATATATATATATATATATATATATATGGGCAGCACGGCGGCGCAGTGGTTAGCGCATGTGCGGCACAGTTCATATTATGGGAACCTCCTGCGTGGGTTCAAATCCAGCTCCAGACTTGCCGGTCGAAATTGTCCCTAGGTGTGAATGAGCGAGTGAGTTGTCTGTCCTCGTGTGCCCTGCGATTGGCTGGCAACCAGTTCAGGGTGTCCCCTGCCAACTGCCCGATGATTGCTGGGATGGGCTCCAGCACCCCCGCGACCCTACTGAGGATAAGCGGTGCAGCTAATATATATATATATATATATATATATATATATATATATATATATATATATATATACATATATATTGGTTTTGAACTAGAAATATCAAAATAACACATGTTCTTGGATATTTTTGGGATCATTTATACATCAATTCTCCTCATTGGCAGAACCGTCACTATGCGTGTATTGTAGTCAACATGCATCTTGGGAAATTGAGTTTTTGGACGAAGCAGTCTTTTCACCCTTTTTTTTTTGTGAATGAGCGAGTGAGTTGTCTTTCTCTATGTGCCCTGCGACTGGCTGGCAACCAGTCCAGGGTGTCCCCTCCCACTGCCTGAAGCTGGCTGGGATGGGCTCCAGCAACCTCCGCGAGCCTACTGAGGATAAGCTGTGCAGATAACTGATGGATACAGTACAAATAAACATTCTACATAAAATATTGAAGTGAATAAATAGAAAAGTATTGTGGAAGGTAGTTCAGGAAATAACATATCAGCATTTGCTTGATGCCATGTTGCAAACCAAAAGCAGACCACAGACAATCTGGAGACTCAACTCATCATACACACAAACAATGCAAAGTTTGAGTTATATACGTTTTGGGCACCCGGAATAATTTAGACACAATATTGTATAGTGGGTAAAATGTTGTAAAAAAGGGTAAGAAAAACAAAATGTCATAAGGCGCTGACGCTTTATTTCGGGGTATACTGTAAATTCTCAAGGCTGGACTTAATGTTTTGTCCCTACAGAGGTTTTCACCATCGGGGGCAATTCTTTTGGTGCACCCTGCCTGTTCCCATTCAAATTTGGCGAGCAGTGGTACTCTGAGTGTACCAAAGAGGGCCGCACTGACGGCCATCTGTGGTGTGCTACCAAGGCCAATTACAACAGTGAGAAAAAGTGGGGCTTTTGTCCCACCAAAGGTAAGTCACCAAAAAAACAAAAACAAGCCCTCCTCTCCATAAACACATTTTTCTGTGTCATTTTTTTGCCTCGAAAAAGGTCAGCACTAACAATTAGGGTTTATGACCCCTTTTGAACAGAACAACACATATCTCCACACTGACTTGTCAGCAGTCCTTGTTTTCCTCTTCCCACAGTCCTCTCGTCCCCTTGGCCACGTCTGCAAAATGACTGAAAATCAGCACGTGTGCTTTTTAACATGGTTGAACTGGCCCATTGTACAATACAAAACAACAGACATAAAACTTGTGCTTACCAGGTGTAAACAACCTATTGACTATCCTTGTTTTCCTATTTTATGACAAGTACTGTCTGAGAATCATGTGTAATAATTTGCATTTATCTACAAAGACAAGCTGTCATAAATAAGCTCATGAATTATAAAGTTTTTTTTTAATCAAATTTACATGTTAGACTCCTGAAAAAACACTTGAGTGGCCCGCAAACCGGTTCTACAAATATCTCATCAGTGATGGACCATTGTGATTTTGTAAAAAATTTAATTTCTAACTGGCATGAGAAATCAGTAAAATGATAGGTGTCTTCAAACACATGATCAATTATTCATTCTTTTTACTTGACTGCCAACATTGTCAGACAGGACAAAAGGAAGACTGAGATCACTTGCGCTCGTTTCTTGGTTTTATTGAAAGGAAGGAAATGACAAGGTGGGATTCTTCGATCCGTTGGTTGGCGGATTGACGGAACTTGACAAGCGGGTGAAGGCTTGGCGGGAATGGTCGCGGACAGGTGTAATCGTAGTGTTCGGAAAAGAGTTCAGGAGTCAGACGGGCAGGGCAGATTTACAGAAACGGGTCGGCAACGGAGATCAATCAGAAGAGATCAGGGAGCAGGCAAAGAGTCAGAGTCAGTACGGGCTTACTGAGCTGAAGGCAACAGGTAGCATGAGTACAATCGGATAAAGTGTTACCGGAAACTGGGGATTTAAATGTACAGGGTGCGCCAATCAGCTGTCCTGGCTGTTGGCGCCAAATCCTGAACACAAGTGTTCCCGATCCGGGTGACTGTGACAAACACAGAAGCTCTTTGTAGGAAAGGTCAAAGCCGACTTTACTTCCTCAGAAGGCTGGCCTCTTTCAACATCTTCAAAAGGCTCCTGAAAATATTCTATGAGACAGTTGTGGCAAGCGCCCTCTTGTCAAGTCAAGTCAAGTCATCTTTATTTGTATAGCCATAAATCACGAAGAGTCTCAAAGGGCTTCACAGATTATTACAATATATTACACAGACTATTTTTCAGCCGACGAGAAGAGTAAGTTATTCATATGCTATGGTGTAGAAGTGAGTTTTAAGTTTAGATTTAAACATTTCCACTGAGGTTGCAGATCGGATCTCAGGGGGAAGAGCATTCCACAGCACCGGTGCCCGGATGGAGAACGCTCTCGAACCAGCAGAACACTTCGTGTTGGGGAGGCAGCGTCATGAAGAAGGATGCCTCTCGTCTCAATAAACTGGCGAGGAAAGCGAGCTCTGTTGTGGGCACAGAGCTGGACAGCCTGACAACAGTAGCTGAGAGACGGGCACTGAAAAAGCTGCGGTCAATCATGGACAACTCATCGCATCCACTACACAGCATTATATCCAGACAGAAGAGCAGCTTCAGCGACAGACTGCTGTCACTGTCTTGCACCACGGACAGACTGAAGAGATCTTTTCTTCCTCATGCCATGAGGCTCTTTAACTCCACCCGGCAGAGTAAAGGCCCACATTAAACCACACCCCTACATTGCATATTACCGTATTTTTATTGCAGTGTGTATTTTATGTAGCACTATTTAAATACTCTATACAACACGCTACAGTGGGTACTAGCACGTCACGTCACATTGGGTATTTGTATATTGTATTCCTTTTGCTTTATTATTGTACAGGGATGCTGCTGGAAATGTGAATTTCCCTGCGGGGGATGAATAAAGTATCTATCTATCTATCTATCTATCTATCTATCTATCTATCTATCTATCTATCTATCTATCTATCTATCTATCTATCTATCTATCTATCTATCTCTCTATATCTCTATATCTCTATATCTCTATCTATCTATCTCTCTATATCTCTATCTATCTATCTCTCTATCTCTCTATATCTCTATATCTCTATATCTCTATCTATCTATATCTCTATCTATCTATCTACTTTTATGATTAACTCATAATTAATAATATAAATCCATAGGTGCCTTGATACAAGTCATTTTTTTTAGTGGTTTGTGTGGCCTATTTCTACCCTGCTTCTGATAATTATACACTTATATTAACATGATAACAAAATATTAGTAGCACAGTAAAAAAAGGATGATTTCTTAATAAACATACACAAGTGTTTCAAAATATATAGTATCCTTTAAATATTAATAATTAAATATTGTAATAAATATATGTATCCCCCTGTACTAACCCATTAGCAAACAATTTATACATAAAAAGAAAAGAAAAATGATTCTGCTGAAGACAGCCACTCAATGTACATATTAAAAATTTGTGAAATTGTTCACATACGCCACATGCTTTTCAATTTCTCATTCAGATTTGAAAGGATGGATCTTAATTATCTTCAACATAAATACTTTTTTTAAATTCAATTTGTCTTTATTATGTACTATCTGTGATATTTACATCTCCAAGGATGTCAATTTTTTGAAACAACCTTGATAATATTAGAGGGTTCAAATGCAAAGGTCTTTGGTCTTCTGAATGAAATTGACCCACATGAGCATCATAAAGGTTGTCATCTTTACTGACTTTTTCAAAGAGATTACATTGAATAACTCAATTTATTCTTTGGAGTTAATTTAAACCTTAGAGACTTCCGGTTGGGACACAGACCCGGTGACGGGGGTCCAGTACCAGCGCAATGCCCAGTCGGTGCTGACTTGGCACCAGGCCCGCAAGAGCTGCCAGCAGCAAGGAGCCGATCTTCTCAGCATCGTGGAGCTCCACGAGCAGACTTACATTTCAGGTACCGCTGAAAAAAGAATCCCAAACGAAGCGAACGCGTCCTTGACGGGTTTCTCTGCCTGACTTAGGACTGACCAGCACCTTAGGAAGCGCCCTGTGGATTGGACTCAACAGTTTAGGATACGAGGGAGGATGGCAGTGGAGCAATGGGAACCCATTCCGATATTTAAACTGGGCACCAGGTCAGTCAAGGCGACACATTCTAAATTTGGCATATATATCCATGACTTCTTTCGTAAAGCATTCCTATTCACCAGTTAGTAAGTTGTCCCGGTATCGTCATCTTTCAACAGGTCATCCGTCATCCGATCCTGGAATGAACTGCGCCGCTTTGAATGCGGGTAAGGCCTCCAAATGGGAGACCAGGACTTGCGGCAAGAAGCTGGGATACATTTGCAGGAAAGGGAACTCTAGCACTCTTCCTCCTCTGCCCAGTAAGATGCTGAAAACATTTGCCATTTGCTTGTACTATGATGCACATTTTTTTTCAAATTTAACCAACTTGAGTGAGCAACTTGAAGTTTGGTAGACTTGTCTTGAATGACTACATTTCAAAACAAGTTTCCTAGACCAATTTCTGAAATGACACCGGACCGTTTTCAGCTTCAAAAGTCATTGTCAGTGAAAAACATGAAATTTAATATACTTATGTTACAACGCACCTTTCACGGTCTCGCTGCCTCATCATGCATTGCGTTCTTAACTCTGATTAGCTAAAAAGTCCCAAAGAGATTTGGTATCGGTAAAAAAATAATTTTCGTAGCGTTTACAGGTACACTATACAGTTCTTTTATTTGTAAAAAAATATATATTCTTCTTATAAAAATGATTTGCCCCTCGGGATACAACATTAATCCATTCTGAGGTGGGGATCGGAAAGTAAAATTGTTGTATATTGAAATTGGTGTCTCAGCTTGGGCATGTATTTCATGAGGTTCCCTAATAAGTACAATGTGTCCAATGCTTGACCTTTTTGGCTGCATGGTTTGTACAGGTGCTCTAATTTCTTGAAAAACTTGAATTTAAAGTTTTGTTTTCAAGGTTTGAAAAGTGCTTGAATTTTTGTCAAGAACCAGGTACGGAGACGGGAACCCAATTGCGTTAGTTTCTTAGTTTTATTAGAAAAGAGACGTAAGCTGGCACCCACGATCCAGTGATCGTTGATTGTGGGGAGCAGGTCGCTCGTGACGCGGAAGTGGCACTTCTCTGGCGAGCGATTGTGGTGTCGAAGAGGGAAAAGCAGGTCACGTTACCGGGGCGCAGGAGCAGAGACGTGATCAAACGGAAACAGGTCGAAGCCGGTAAACGTACGGGAGTCAAAAACAGGGAGTCAGGTTCAGAAGGCTTGCCTTAGCGGGAGCTGAAGGTTCACAACGATCAGACGCCAGTAACGGGTAGCCGGGGGGGTTAAAAAGTGGCAAGTAGCCAATCAGCGACCAGGGCTGTTGGCGCCACCAGGGCAGCCGCAGGTGCCGCGAATCAGTAATCATGACAATTTTGGGTGAAGTGCTTTTAAATTTCTTAAATTGTTGCCATGTTTCTTGGCAGTCTGACTTGATAAAACTTTAGAAGAATTTACTTTCTTTGGCTGTAAGGTTCATATGGGTGCTTGACATCCTTAAAAATACTTGAATTTTAATGTTGTATTAGAAAAATGCTTCAATTTTGGGTCAAGCACTTCTAAATACTGGAAGTTGTTTTCTCAACTAGTCTGCTTAAAAATAACACAGACACTGCTCTCTGGTGGCTTCGCTTTGCATTTGCATTTCTAATTCCCTCGTGATTAACGGCTGTTGGTATTAGTTAGGAGGTATGGTGCATGCTACACCTAAGCATGGCATGATAAAATGTGTATTTGTGCAAGGATTACGTATCAACCATAAACATTTATAATGCACCATGCAAAAAAGCTATTGTTTCCCAGTGATACATTTTAATTGGAAAATACTCTTGCAACTGACTATTACATACACTTCTAATTAGTGCAACTTCTGCAGTCACTTAAACAGTGACTGTAGCCTTCAACCAGGAGAAGATGTCGTCAGGTGGTGACCAACCGTCACTGGGCATTTCGACCCTTAACCACAACGCCCTCGAGTTGGCGGGCCGGCAGTGATGGCCAGTCACTGCCCATCTTCTCCTGGTCCCCAGCTAAACTCCTCTCTCCTAATCCAGGAGCCAGCAAGAGGTTCTCTCCGCGGCTACCCCCACCCTTTTGGCAGCTGCCTTCCTCTCTCTTCCACTTATTCCCAGAGCTGTTAATGTGTCCCATACAGACTGTGCTGGAAAGCCCCTGCACCCGACCTCCACTAGGAATAGCCAGGTCTGCCATCCCTTGTCCCTGCACTGTTGGACCAGCTCTTGATATTTGGCGTTTTTACTTTCATGGGCTTCGCTGCATCGTTCTTCCCGTGGTACAGTTAGCTCAATCAGGATGATTTTTTGTGCTTCTTCTGACCAAATCACGATGTCTGGCCTCAAGGAAGTTTGGACTACCTGGGGAAAGTGTAATTTCCTTCCCAGGTCTACCTTCATCTCCCACGCTGGTGCTGTTTGCAGGAGGCTCTTTTTGGTCTTCTTGGAGGATGCTGGTTTCTCCCCTTCCCTGATGAACTTGATGGAATGTATTGGACTGGGTTGAGGTTGATGCTTCTTCCGCCTTTGCTGCTCCAAGATGTAAGCCAGTGCACCGAGGACCTTGTCATGGCGCCAGCGGTATCTGGCCTGGCTAAGAGCAATCTGGTTTCCTGCCAGAATATGCGCCAGTGTCCTTCTCCCACCACATAGCCTGCATGTTGGGTCCTCCCTCAACCCCCACCTGTACAGGTTGGTTGGTGTTGGAAGAGTATCGTAAACTGACCGGAGCAAGAAAGAGATCCGGGACGGTTCCAACCTCCAGAGTTCTGGCCAGGTGATCCTTCGCTTTGGTAGGTCCCACTTCGTACAGACTCCTTGGACTCCAAGCTCCACCGCCCTGGACCACCTGCCTTCCTCCTCCAGTTGAAAATACTGTTACTTTTATTTTTACCCTACACTGATATGAGAATATGGGGAGGGAATTGTCTCAAAAACAAATATATTTGTGTCACGGTTGCCATGGTGCCCAATTGCCCCCACCCATTTGGCGCCAGCTCGTTGAGAGATTGGCTTTCCGTCTATATTAAGCTCAGCGCTCTCTTGCTTCCTTTGTCGGCCTGTCAATGAACCTCTGCCCCGCAAGACGTGGGTTCTGACTTGGTCCTGTTTTCCTGTTGGATTTTCCTGTCTGGTATTGTTCCCGTTTATTTTGTCCTGTTTAATTTTGGTTTCCAGTTTTGTTTCCGTCTATTTTTGTCTTGTTTATTATTTTCTCCAGTTTTCAGTCCTGTACAGTTTCTCCTGTTCATTATTGAGATCCCGATTCGTTATCTATCCTGTCTGTCCCTACCTGTCCGGTATCTACCCCATCTGTCCGATATCAACTCGGGCAATTAGAATCAGTCTCGTCGGTCTCTGGCTTCCAGTCTTTCCACGCCAGACCGGCTGACTAACGTGCATGACTCCCCATTTCCCGTAAAATAAAAGGCTTGTGTGAGAACTTCACGTGATTGGGTCCTGATCCTGTTCTGGTTCTTGACAATTTGCAATTTACTCAAAATCTAATAATCATATGTCTTGATAAATGCACACACAAGATTAAACATGGCATAAGCAAATCGTAGATATATTTGTGGCTCACACCGATTTTCTTCTTTTGATGGTACTGGAGTAATTGATATCTTAGAAAGTGCTTGAATTTGGCCATGACAAAGGTGTACATAGCCTGTGCTTTGCACCTACCGTAAAACATCATTAGTATTGGTGGGATCAATAATAATAAAACGACAATCATTAATTATTATTATTATTATCAATATAATAATGTATTATTTCTTCTTTGAATGGTACTAGAGAAATTGGAAAATTGGTTTTGAAAGTCCTTAAAAAGTGCTTAAAGGGGCTATGAAAAAGGTGTTCGAACACTAATTGTGACTTCATGAATGTCATCATTTGGACGTAGTAAACCAGCCCAGCTTCTGCCCCAACCACTGGGTCCCATACGGCGGTAACTGTTACTTCATCGAGAGGAGCCCGAAAATGTGGAAGGACGCTTTGACGGCGTGCCGCAGGGAAGCTGCCGACCTGACCAGCATTCACAACATCGAAGAACAGAGCTTCATCATCGCCCAGTCCGGATACAGTAAGTTGTTTATATCTTGCTAAAATTGATCTTTTACATCTATATCCGTAAGAGGTAAGATTGGGCCTAAAAAAATTCAGCCCGACCCACTCCGTGGATACTGAAGCCCGAACCAAACCGAAACCTGACAAATTATCTCGATTTGAGGGCTGAGCCCAAAGCTAACCTGAATTTTCATATCTTATTTGTGAGGACTTTTTTTGTGAAAAGGAGGAGGAAGGCTTCTCTCTTGCCGAGTTTTTTTTAATCATCCACCTGTAATTGTTATTAGTTTAGGATCTGCACCATGGAGTCTGTCCTCATTTTGCGAAAGGCACCCACGGATGGGGATGCGCCTAGCCCACTTTAGAGAAAATTGCTTTAAATTGCATTTACTTAGTTCAGAATCTAATTCGGATGGTTACCAGTTCAGCTAGCAGGTGATGCTCACGATTTACCACCCGAATTAGTTCCCAAAGTAGCTTCTTTTGATCTCTGGTAATTAAAAGGATACACTTCTCACAATGTATTGTATTTTTAGCTTAAAAATAGAGCTTTTTCAGTTCATTGATACGGAGAGTGATTAATGAGTTCAAAAGAAAAATATATAGACTCCCAAAATGCATGAAGTTTGAGTCTAACAAACTACGATTTATTTACATGGCGAGGGAAATTGAATCTAAAGAACACGCGGTGTTAACGATGGGGAGGGGGAAGAAATCCTGTAGCAGGAATGAAAGTTGGTTGGTTGGATCCATTAACCACTAGGGTGATCTGGTTGCCAGCCGGTCGCAGGGCACACAGAGTGAGACAATTCACTCGCCCATTCACACCTAGGGACAATTTGGACTGGCCAATTAAGTCATTTGGAATGTGAAAGGAAACTGGAGTACCCAGGGGAAATCCCTGCAAGCACAGAGAGAACATGCAAACTCTGAACAGGAAGGCTGGTATACCCATGACCTCAGAACTGTGCCCAAGATGTCCTAACCACTCAGCTACCGTGCTGCCCATATCCTGTTATTTGACTACAATGTTATTTGACTACAATAAAACTCTTATACATGCTGTTTAAGGTAGTACAAAAACACAAAATTAAAAAGGATAGGTTTCAAGCGCAATTGCAAGCATCGTTTGTAGCTGTATTTGACTATCATTAAAAATATATTTGTCCTTCGCTGATCCATCGCCATGCGCTACTATTGTATCGCCAAAAACTTTCATTTTTAGTCAAACATCTCCCATGTTCCCACGTTTGTAGTATTCACTGAATGCGCTCTGCTCTCTCTATATACTGTGTGTGTTAAAGAAATATACATTTTCCACCTATGAATATTTATAAAAATTAACATTGCTATGTTAGTTCATATATTTTGCCGATTATTCAAATCAAAGTTTTTTTTCTGAATGAAGATTTATTGTAACACTAGAAAGGCACTAATTATCACGCACAGTCCCTTTTAGAGAGAGAGAAGCCGAGAGTCAAAGGACAGGAAGAAGATCTTTAAATTGACATTGCAAAATTTTTGTACAATACGTGTTGTGAGGAAGCCAGTTCCGTTTTTTTGCGGACCGCGGTCTGTCGTGGCAAAAACCTAAAAACGCCTCAGTGTCAGCGAGAGAGAAGCCGACCTGAATGTAACGGTTGACATTTTAGGCCCTGTTCGGGCTAATTCAGGTTGAGTGGGGCTTGGGCTTAAGATCTGACCTCAAGTGAAAATGGATCTTTGATGTCAACTGTCAACGGTTTAAACGAGGGGTCTCAAATTCAATGGAGTTAGGGGCCGCTGAAGTTGGATTTGGGTGAGTAGGGCCGAATGGTGGTTTCCACGAAAACAGCGCTGATTAAAACATTCCACTGTTCTTATAGGGACAGTGTTTTATATGTTTCCACTAGATGTCGCTGTAATGTGTAGTCCAAGGAATGCTACAAAATACAGAGACTAAAAGTGAACAAAAAGCACCCTTTTTCTTCTATTTATCCCAGTCTATCTCAAAGAAAGACAAAAAGAAGGGAATACGATGTTTTTTTTTTTAAAGGAATAAAATAGAATAGAATTTACTTTTATTGTCATTCTTTGTAACCATGAACACAGAACGAAATGTCGATACACCTGACCCGTACAGTTAAACTGTAGCAAGCCGATGCAGCCGCAGCCAAACAGGTCGCCGCCATTTTAGACCCAACTGCTGTGTTGGGAGTCATTAGGTGACCAAACCCCCCCAATTCCAACCCTTACTGCCAAGCGCCAAGCAGGGAGGCAATGAGTACCAATTTTGTAAGTCTTAGGTATGACTTAGCCGAGGCTTGAACCAGCGACCTCCCAGTCTCGGAGCGGGTGCCCTATCTTCTAGGCTACCGAGCTGGTAAATATAGAGAAATAAGAAAAAAAGGGAAAAAAGGAAAACGGAAATAAAAAGAAAAGTAGGGGGAAAGAAAGCAAATCAAGCAAAATAATGAAAAGCAAAAGAAAAGAAAAAGGAATGAAATAGAAAACACATTTCTATTTGTCTCCTTTTTATTTATTTTCTTATCCTTTTTTTGTTGAGTTTTACTTTTTGTCTTATTTTATTCATTTATTTAATTTTATTATTTCTCTTCTTTTCAGAAGTAAAAGGTGCGTTTTGGACTCTCTGTATCCATATTTTGTTTCTTTTCTGTTGTGCTTTTTGGACTTGTTTTTGGTGGCACGATTGAATACAGGGACATTTAGTGGGAAAATAAAACACACCATCCCTTTAACATTTATATTAGGCAGGGGCTTCAAACTATCCTCCTGGGGGCCGCAACTGACCTCCAGGCCTTCAGGTCCTGGTTTAAAATGTATTTCTCAGTGGCGTCCGACATTTTGTGGATTGGTCTAAACGACCAGAGAAGCCAAATGTTGTTCGAGTGGTCCGACCGCTCTCAGGTCAGCTTTACCCAATGGATGATGGACGAGCCCACCCACGCTACCAACTTCCAGGAAGACTGCGTACTCATCCGTGGAGAGGTAGAAAAACCCTTTTGTTTATAAATATACAAAAGAAAACCAATCAAAATCATCTTCCAGAGCGGCAGGTGGGCCGACCAAATGTGCGAGAAGACCTACGGATACATTTGTAAGAAGAAAGCATCCTCCAAAGCTGGGGATGGAACACAGGGACAAAGCAACCTAGGATGCAAACTTGTGAGTATTTTAAAATATGAACGTCACATTAGGACCCCAGGATATGACATGAATCTGTTCTGAGATGGGGATTGCCGGGTTAAATTGTTGTATGGCGAGAGATAGAAACTTATGATCCCAGGACTGACAGGATACAGGAGCGAACGAGGTGGGAGTGACACTTCCGTGTCCAACAAAGACAGGCGGGAATAGTAAGTCGTTTGGCCGGGCCTGGAGATCAGAGGCGATGTCGAGTTCGTAATCGGGATCGTAGGCAGGAGGCAGGCAGGTAACGAGGCAAAACGGGTCAGGTAACAGGGGGCAGGCAGAACGGGCGTAATCAGGTCCAGAAACGGGTCAATAACGAAGATCAGGCAGGAGAAAGGTTTAGCAGAAACGGAGTCGGACGGGAATGCTCACTGAGTGGAATACAACAGTTCGCAACGATCTGACAATGACCAAAAGGAAGCCGGGGGTTTAAAAAGGGAGTGTCCAACAATCAGCTGTCCGGGCTGTTGGCGCCAATCAAGCTGCCGCAGGTGCTCCAAATTGGCAATCACGATACTTAGGCAATCTCATCTCATCTCATTAGCTGCACCGCTTATTCTCAATAGGGTCGCGGGGGTGCTGGAGCCCATCCCAGCAATCATCGGGCAGTGGGTAGGGGACACCCTGAACTGGTTGCCAGCCAATTGCAGGGCACACAGGGACAGACAACTCGCTCGCTCATTCACACCTAGGAACAATTTGGAGCGGCCAATCCACCTGAAATGCATGTCTTTGGAATGTGGGAGGAAACTGGAGTGCCCGGAGGAAACCCACGCAAGCACGGGGAAAACATACAAACTCCGCACAGGAAGTCCGGTAGCTGGATTTAAACCCACACAGGAGGTTCCCAAGACCTTAGAACTGTGCCGCACACGCACTAACCACTGCGCCGCCGTGCTGCCCCACTTAGGCAATGTCATTACTTAAACAGAAACTGCACATTAAACCAAGTGTCCGGCAGATGGCACTCACGTGCCCGAAATAACCAAGGAACAATCAACATTGTCAGCACAAAAATAAACATTACTTATTTTATTTCTTTTGGATTTTAATTGTTTTCATAGTAAATGTGTATACAGTATTGTAATTTACTATAAACTGGTGTGGTAAACCTTTGAATATTTGTCTTATCTGGTAGCACTGATCCACGGCTAATAAATAGAGTACATTATCGTATTAACTTGCTCAGGAGGTAGAGCGCTTGTCTTGGGATCAAGAGATTGCAGTTCGAATCCCGGCTCCTCCGTGTTACTTGTCGAAGTGTCCTTGGGTAAGACACTGAACCCCTAATACCCCCAATAAGCAGGTTAGCGCCTTACATGGCTGCACGGCCGCTATTGGGAAATGTGAATAGAATAGAATAGAATAGAATAGAATATGCCTAATAGAAGCACACTGTAAAGCGCTCTGGGAAGTCTTGACTTGAAAAGTGCATTATAAATGCAGATCATTTCATTTAATTTCATTTCATTTCGTTTCATTTCTAAGTCTTTACGAAGTACACAAAATTTTGAATAAAGAGAGAGAAAGATGTCATGGGAGTTAGTTCAGCCAATAGCATATCAGGATTTAAATGATGCTGCAACAGAAGCCAATTGCAGACCAGCATCTTATATGACGTCGACCAATAAAAGACAGGCACTTTAGATACGTACCTTGTTGTAAGCGCAAACACTGCAAAGTTTGAATTTTGTATGTTTTTGGGCACACAAAATACTTTTTTGTTGATGTCAGATAGATCCACGTTTCCGTAAAACACAGCAAGCTGCACTCCATGTACGCTTTGATGTTTTTCACCAGCACAGCCAGTTCGTCGGTCTTATTTGGTAGAAAGTTCACATTTACCATGATTACGGACGGTACAGAAGGCCTATAATGCCGCTAGCCGCTTAGCCTTAGCTCCGACTCTGCATCCACGATAGGGGCCCCTCAACACGCCAGCACGAGAATTCTTCAGGGCAAGGAGTTGATTCCTCGGATAAACGCATTTTGTGTGTTAAAACCCATAACGATAGGATAGAAAGTAATCCAAGGTGTAGTTGTCAAACGGGACAAAAAAACACAGAAGATAGAAGCAGACACTTAAAACAATAAATCAGGAAAAAAAGGGCAAAATAACACGGAGCTGATGGAAAGGCTGCCGCTGGCGACGGCGCCTATGATGTTATGAGTGGGAAATAACGTGACAATGAGGGGCTAAAAAATATCTTATTCCACTGGATAGGGAAGCCATAATGCCATCCAGTGTCAATGCAGCACTGAGATCCAGCTACAGGGAATAATTATATTTTTCAATTTTTATTATTGTCACTAAAACAAAATGTGGGATGATGTCAAATGTAAAGCTTTTAAGTACCAGTGTGTAACAATTTACCACTTGCAGTCGTTGTAGCTTGAAATTTAAATTTTTTCATATTTTTGATTGTTTTTGTACTGCAAATAAACATGATTTGACTCATTTGTTCATATTTTTTCCTCTTAGTTTACTATAATATTTAAATGTTTCCAAGTAAAGATATAGTGGAATAAAAAATGACCAAAAAACGAGCAAAATGATCTGTTAATGTAGCAAGATAATAATATTTTGGTGCAAAAATAAAAAAACATTTTGTAGAGTAAAACATTTCTTTAAGTCACCCCGAGACGCCGAGAGGTCGCATGTTCGATTCCCAGCTTCTCAGAGTTATATGTCGAAGTGTCTTTGGACAAGACACTGAGCCCCTCTTGCCCCCAATGAGCAGTTAGGCACCTTGCTGCCTCTGGCTATTGGTGTGTGAGTTTGTGTGTGAATGGATAATTGTGAAGCACATTTCAAAGCGCTTTTGGGAGGTTTTTAGTGACTTAAATAGTGCTATGTAACCATTTACCATTTAACTCAGGGGTTTACTATATTCTTTTCTTATTAGGGTTCACTCAGGTACGGCTCATATTGTTACACCATCGGAGCTGAAAAGAAAACATTCGACGAGGCCACGCAAGCTTGTTCCAACGATGGAGGAAACCTCATAGATGTTTCGGACAGGTATGATCCTGCCACATCATTTCCAACATCAAATGCTCCGTTGATGTGCATTCTTCTCTCAAAGGTACGAGAATGCTTATTTGACCAGCGTGGTGGGCCTTAGGCCAGAGAAATACTTCTGGATGGGACTCTCCAAAAAAGAAAACACGCACACGTTTACTTGGACCAGCCGAAAGAAAGTTTCCTTCACTCATTTTAACGTGGGAATGCCTGGTAAGCCTCTCAAGTAAATTCATGTTTATTTATGACACCATTTATCACAAAACGTCTCAAAGGGCCACACAGGCCACAGTTGAGCTGCTGCTAAGCCCCACCCTTTTTACTCGTTCGAACAAACATTCAATGTTCGTTGAAGATCTCTATGGCAAGTGTCAAAGTCCGAGTCATTTGTCAAGAGGCAATTGATGCTGTTTGGGCCCACAAAGATCACATATCATCTCAAAGTCACCCAAAAAGCCACAACTATGCATTTGAGGCTCATATTAATGATTTAATTGTTGATAAGGTTGATGAAAACTTCAGCCTCAGTCAAAAACATTGTAAACATGATAAACCGCATCTCATTGTCATCACCATCTTAAAAACAAGCAAGAGGATCAGCATTGTTTATGCATTGCAGGGTAAGAATTGTGACATACCTTTAACGTATTAACCTAACTTGGCGTGACTTGTAAAATAGTCTTTGTTATTGCTATTAGCTTTTATTGATCCAAACGTAGCTTAAAGCTCTGTTCGTGTTAGACAAGCTACATTTTTTTTCACTTACGTATGATTACCAAAATACAAGATCTAGCACATTACAGGGCACTGAACTCCCAGGAAACAAAGTGACTTGATGTACAACGCAGCCAAGAGCTAACTTAGCTAACGTTGGGGATGTTGACGCTATAAGTAACTTTATATTTCTTTCCAGCAAAGCAACAAAAAGTTGCCTCAAATATCATGTTGACTTCCCTTAGAACATGTTTAGACATCCTTATTAACTTTATCCATGTTGTGTCGGTGCTGTGGACGATAACATAACTTTATCCTAAGCAAACACGTTTTAGATGTGGGTTTCATTTCATTTAAGAAAAAGGGGAAAAAATACACACCTTGCCCAGCCTCTCAGGATACCTATCAGATGTGCATGTACCCCATGCACACTGTTTGACAATTAAAGTTTAAAATGTAAGAAAATAACCCAAAAAACGAACAAAAACTAAGGAACTGCAATGCATTTCAATGGATGTGGGAGCAGAGAATGTCCGACTGTATTGGGTTGGCTATGCACACTGATTGGGTCATCGCGTTTCAGGGCAAGACTTAGGGTCAATTACATCTTTCAATCTGATACCTGCATCCGGGCAAAGAAAAACTAAAAAAGAAAAACAAAACAAAAAAAAAACTACTCTAATTCAACATTTTCGAGTTATTTTTTTTTCATATGAAAGCAAAGACGCATGTAATATTTACAAATTTACAAAATTATTACTCTTGAAATGACTCATTAATGTAGCTGAGATTCATTTGATAACGGACAAACAAAAATAAATTCCAGTAATAATTTTTTTTCATATGACAGCCACTATTTGTATATTTTCATTTAACAAATACATTTTGCTTAATTTGTGTTTAAAATATATAGTATAGTAAGTTATTTTTAAAAAAATTTTTTTAAGAAACAGTTATTCCAGATCCACAATATATTAGTGTATTTTTCATTTGTTTGAATTGTGATTAAAGATAATTTATTTTCTTGAATAAATTTGATAGAATCCCACGGCAAAATGTTCAGTCAGAAAAAATATTTTCAAATTTGTAAACTGTTTCTAATGAAATGAGAAATACACAAATTAAAACTAAAATAAATCCAAATGAATGTATGAATGAATGAATGAATGAATGAATGAAAACTTTTATTTTGAACATTAAAATAAAAACAGGCCGAAAACAATGAGTCAACAACAATATAATGTCACATAACATGTTTGAAAAGGGGTAGTCAGAAGCAGATGCTTATTTTTCCTACACCTTTATCTTCCCTATTAAATACATTTTACAAATCCTCCTTTACTCTTATGTCTAATATAACAAAATCTCATGGATATACTTATTACATAGGTCAGATATCAATAATTATAATAGTTACAATAATCACATATTTTATACACTAATCTTCGTAATACCCATCCCTCAACGTCATAATGCGCCTAGTTACAAAATGTCACTGCGGCACCAATGATAATAACAACAATAAAAATAAACATAATATTTATAATGACAGTTCTGATATAATAATAGCAACAATAACAACAAGTTAACCATAGTTTTAAACGCAGTATTTCCAATCTCCCTCATATCCCATTTTTTTCATCCCTGTATTTCGCCAGTAATGC
Organism: Urocampus carinirostris; assembly: GCF_059441175.1. Lineage (NCBI taxonomy): Eukaryota > Metazoa > Chordata > Actinopteri > Syngnathiformes > Syngnathidae > Urocampus > Urocampus carinirostris. The sequence goes on from NC_142366.1 coordinate 3,754,049, forward strand.
TTTTTTGTATTTAAATTTGAACACATGGATAGTTGGACATTGTTTGATCTCATCTTGTAAATTATTCCAAAGTTTGACTCCACACACAGACACACACATACTTTTCCTGGTTGTTCTCACCTTTAGGATTTTGAATTCACTACAGCCCCTCAAGTAAGTGAATAATTGTATGTTTTCTGGCAATATGTTTTTCTTGACCTTTAGTAACAGTTGTGAAGTGAACATTTTTATTAAGTCATCCAATTTTAATAATTTGGACTGCATGAATAAAATATTGGTATGATCCCGATGTCCAACCCTGTGTATGGTTCTTATTGCACGTTTTTGAAGGATAAAAAGGGCTGTAATTATTGCCCCAGACTTCTGCACAATATGTTAAATATGGCAGAACTAGAGAACAATTTAATAAATACAATGCATTATAAATTAAAATAAATTTGGCTTTATTAATTATTGAAATGCTTTTAGATACCTTAGTTTGTATGTGTCTGATGTGTGTTTTCCAACTTAATTTATTGTCTGTTATGACCCCTAAAAACTTAATTTCTGATACAATGTCTATTGCAACACCATCCATTTTTACTTCTAAATCCTGATTTGTCTTACGATTACCAAAGAATATTACTTTGGTTTTATTTAAATTTAAAGATAATTTATTCATATCCATCCATACTTTTAGGTTAATTAGTTCACGATTAATACAGGTTACCAAATCAATATAGTTATCATTTGAATAGAAAATGTTAGTGTCATCTGTAAATATTACTATTTTCAATAGTTTTGAAACATTAAAAATATCATTAATATATAAATTAAATAACTTTGGTCCCAGGATTGAACCCTGTGGTACTCCACAACAGATGTCCAAGTATTCAGATGACAACTCTCCCATTTTTACATATTGCTTCCTCCCTGTCAAATAACTTCCATTGCAAAATCCATTGCAAAGCCACTCCCCTGATGCCATATCTTTCCAGTTTTTTTAATAGTATATTAGGATTAATGGTATCAAATGCTGCCCTGCGATTGGTTGGCAACCAGTCCAGGGTGTCCCCTGCCCACTGCCCGGAGATGGCTGGGATGGGCTCCAGCAACCCCGCGACCCTAATGAGGATAAGCGTTACAGCTAATGGGTGGATGGATGGATGGTATCAAATGTTTTTTTAAGTCAATAAATACCCCAACTGCGTATTTCTTCTTTTCCATACTATGGGTGATTTCTTCTACTGCATCAATAATAGCCATTGTTGCTGATCTGTTTGCTCTAAAACCATATTGACTTTCATTAATCAATTTATGTTTATCTACAAATTGTTTTAGTCTGTTATTGTAAAGTCTCTCTAATATTTTAGAGAACTGAGGAAGCAGAGATACCGGTCTATAGTTTGTAAAAATGTGCTTGTTTCCATTTCTGTATATTGGTATAACTTTTGCTATTTTCATTTGATTTGGAAATTTGCCTGTTAGAAATCATAGATTACAGTTGTAGGTCAATGGTTTCACAATGCTATTTATAATTTGCTTAACTAGTACCATATCGATGTCACAACAATCCATAGACGTGTTGTTTTTACAGTTGTTAACCACGTCTAAAATTTCTGATTCCGTAACCCCTGATAAAAACATGGTCTTAGAGTTCATTTTTATCAGTGACTCAAATTGTTTACCACTGCACTCTGGGATATTTGCAGCGAGCTCTGGTCCAACATTTAGAGATATAATGGTTCTCCACTAATGAATAAATATAGTATAATCTGTCCCATTGATGATATATTTTATGCTCATTTTCAGTGTTTTGCCTAATACAAAATACAATGAAATAAAAATGAATACACGCAAAAATAAGTAAGAAGGGCAACAATGGTATGAGAAATGATCAGAGATGAGATACGATGATCTTGAGATGAAGACAAAAATGCATTTTTGCGTTCAACAGAAAATTAAGTTGAAAAAGAATCTAAAACTATCAAATCTAATCTATTTATTTAATCTAAATATATCTAATCTATATCTTATCTAAATAAACTTGTCTATCTACTATAAATATCCCTAATCTTATTATATTTAATCTAAACTACTTTATAAATCCCAAAATGTTTGAATTTGTATGTGATTTATAAGCTCTGAAACGGCTAAATTGATTTTTTTGAAAACGTACACAGTTGTACTTTAAGCCTCGGCGAGGGTCTTAAGCAAGGTTTCATCTCAAGACACTCCTTATAATAACCAACAAAATCGATAAACATCTGCTTTCGTGTGGTCTCTACCTTTGTCTGGCATCCAAACTGGGTGCTGCAGCTCCTTACCAGCAACCACTCAAAGCAACTACTGGGCAACCCTGGGCCGTTTTGCTTGAATTAGAATAAGAAAAGTACCGTATTTTCCGCACTATAGGGCGCACCGGGTTATAGGGCGCACCCCCAAAAAATAGTTTTTGGTCCTATATCTTCCATAGATAAGGCGCACCGGATTATAAGGCGCTATAATGGGAACGTCGACAAAACAGTCAGATGATTCAGTCAAACTGATTACCCCTTTAACATTCCCAAAGCTTGCAAAGAAGCAAATACGTGTCGTAGACACGTGCGGATGTGGTGTCCGTACGATGTCACTCAAATGCATCGTTTCAAATATCATTCGGAAGGTTAAAGTCTTGGGATTCAAGAAATGCCAACCATTCCTTAGTTTCTATTTTCTTTTTCACTCGCAACTTTACTGTGCATATGACAATAAATACTTGGAATTGAGTTGAATTCACTCAACTCATCACAGCAACATCAAGATCGTTCTAAAACAAGATACCGGGAAAATATAAAGCCGCATAGCTCACCTAAGTTCTCACGTTCAATAATGATACGCAATCATGGTCTTCTTACAACCGTGAGTGTAGTAAATCCAGGAGAGTAAAATATTTACTAATACAGACTAATGAAACATGTTTCTTTATGGCGTAGTTTAGCAAGCTTGCTATTCAGTCATCTTTTTCGGCCAATTGCAGGGTTTGTTTTGGCCCTCTAGCCAATCCGAGGCTCCGAATAACTTCAGCCAATAACGATCGATTTAACGGATGATTGACACATCTTTTGCGGCCAATTGCAGGGTTTGTTTTGGCCCTCTAGCCAATCTGAGGCTCCGAATAAGTTTAGCCAATAGCGATCGATTTAACGGATGATTGACACATCTTTTTCGGCCAATTGCAGGGTTTGTTTTGGCCCTCTAGTCAATCCGAGGCTCCGAATAACTTCAGCCAATAGCGATCGATTCAAATGATGATTGACACATTGGTTAGCCAATGAAACGCCGGTATGTAAATCCCAGCATACACCGCGGACTACTCCACGTTCGGGGCAAAATCGAGTCGGCGGCTGTTGCGTAAATTGCGAGACCTTGCGATTTAATATTGAGCAATATATAAGGCGCACTGTATTATAAGGCGCATGGTCAGCTTTTTAAAAAAAAAAGACTTTTAGGTGCGCCTTATAGTGCGGAAAATACGGTAATACTTAAACTGCGCAAAATGATTTTATTTTGGAAATATTTTTTGTAATGCCTGACTAACTGTTGATAAGAACGTATTGTTTTCGTTCCCAAGACCGCAAAGCGGGCTGCGTTGCCCTGGCCACTGGAACGTCGGCTGGCTTATGGGATGTTATCAGCTGCAGCAGTAAAGAGAAGTTCATCTGTAAAAAACTCGCTGAGGGTGCCCAAGCAACCATGGCACCCTCTATCACGCCCGCCCTCAGTTGTGCATCTGGGTGGACGCCGGTGGCCAACAGAAATGTCTGCTACAAGGTGAGCAGCCAAAAATCAAACCAAGAAAACACACTGTCCTGTTGACATCACCTGGGTTTGTACAATGCTTGAAATCCTCAAAAATGCTTGAATTTTAATTAAGTGTTTTTAAGGATTAAAAAGTGCTTTGATAAGGGGTGAAGTGCTTGTAAATGCTGGAAATTGTTGCCATCTTTTCCAACAAGTCTTTTTAAAAATGACGCAGATACTGCTCTCTGGTGGCTTCGCTTTGCTATTGCATTTGTTCCTCCCTCGTGATTAACAGCAGATGGCATTAGTTTGTACAGCATTTTCCTATGGAGCTTCATCGTCCCCTATGGAATAGGTGCATGCTACACCCAGACAGGGAACTATGAAATATGTACTAGTGCAAGGATTATGTATCAATTATGGACATTTATTATGGGCCATGCAAAAAAACTAAGGAAGCGTTACCCAGTGGTAAATTTTGATCGGAAGAACTTCCCGCAACTGAAAACCTAAGCAAAATATTACTGTCGTTTTTACTCAATACCTATATGTGGAGAGAATTGTCTCAAAAACAAATATATTTGAGGTTTACTCAAGATCTAAAAATCTTATATCTTGATAAATTCACACTCGAGATTAAAAATAGCAAATGTAAATCACAGATATATTTGTGATTCTGCAAAATAAATGATTCACACCAGATTTTTTCTTTTACTGGTACCAGAAAAAATAGAAAATTGGCTTTGAAAGTCCTAAAAATGCTTGAATTTGGCCATGAAAAAAGTGTACAAACCCTGAATCACAACTATGTTTTGCAGCTTTATAAAAAGAACAAAGATATGAAGAAGACCTGGCAGGAAGCAAAGGACTTTTGCAGGGCCATCAAAGGAGACCTGATGAGCATCCATGGAGCTCAGGATCTCAGCAATGCACAGTATGAAGCTGCCCACATACAAACATTAACAAATAGTGTCTTAAGGAGTTGATCTGTCCTCAAGGTTCCATTCTTCCGACGCCGCCTGGATTGGACTCAGCTTACTCAGCACCAATGAAGGATTTGTCTGGACTGACGGATCGCCTGTGGGTACTACACATTGTTGTTCCTACTATTGATTCAACTAATAATATATTTTGTTATAGTACGGCTATGAGAACTGGGCGTTTGGGGAGCCCAACAACTACAATGATGCAGAGCACTGCACAGAAGTTCAAGCCTACTACGGACGGCACTGGAATGATCGACACTGTGAAGTGTACAACGACTGGATTTGTCAGATTCGCAAAGGTAAAAAAATAAAAATAAAATTACAAAAATAAATTCTTTATTTCAAGAATAGTCTAAAAGATTTGTATGTGTTGTTAAATTTTAAGGAGAGACTCCAAACCTAGAGCCTGTCATCATCACACCAAGTAAGACAAGAACTTATGCTGTAATCCTTCGTTTATAGTGGTTAATGGGGACCAGAATCCCCACGATTTGCAATTTTTTTTCGCTGGAATTTGCGAGCGGGGATAATGGATCATGGCCACATGAGTCCAGTTCCCTTTTTTTGGACAGATGGTAAAAAAGAGCCGGCAGGCCTAACAAAATTGTGCTCTGCTAGCCGCGCTAGCAGCAATCTGGAATTGGGGATGATGGATCGCAGAATATCTTTCCACACGCAATGAACTAAGGCCGCAAATTGCGAACCGAGAAGTAGCGAGTGACTGCAATTATTGTAAAAAAATAGTCATGATTAGAATTAGCTTTAGTTTTTGCTATTTAAACAGTTATAAATGCTTGCACTACAGCATTCAACACCACAGAAGACGGCTGGCTCGTCTACAATGACTCTCAGTACTTGATCAACACGGATCAGCTGCCCATGGAAGCTGCCCGAGCCTTCTGCAAAAAGAACTTTGCCGAGCTGGCCGTCATCACTGGGGACACCGAAAGAAGGTTCCTCTGGAGGCAGATCGTCAAGGGCACTGAGGACCAGTACTACATCGGCCTCATTGTTAATCTGGACCACTCCTTTAGGTAATTGGGGGAAAAAAAATCCAAGCAAAAAGTATTAAGATTAATCCCCATTCCATCCTAGTTGGTTGGATGAAACTCCAGTTACGTACACAGCGTGGGAACAAAATGAGCCCAACTTTGCCAACAATGACGAAAACTGTGTGACCATTTACAAGAGCATGGGTAAGGTGACCCCACTTTAACCACATTACAGTTCTTTACTGCAAAGTTAATCTTAAAGTGCCTCTGCATATTAGACAACTAACCTTAATGGTGTAAAAATACTTCTTTGATCTTGATAATACCCTATTACAGTTTTTTCCGGCCATAAGTCTCTTTGGAGTATAAGTAGCACCAGCCCAAAATGCATAATTAAGAAGGAAAAGAACATGTATAAGTCGCACTCATAAGACAAAATAAAAATAAAATAGAGAAGCCAGTACACTGACGTTACACGCATATCTTAGACATGCTCGTCAGTAATAATGTAACATATTAAGAGTTTTTGACATAACTAGCATAAAGATCATGCTTACCAAATCACTAACGCCCAACAAAAAAATAATCCTCTGTGTCATTTTTACCGGTAAACCACTCCAATTCAGGACAATTAACCACTTCCTTCTTCCGGTTCAGAAAATCTCCCCAACAACAGGACAAGGTTTAAGTTATCAATATAACTACATTCATTTAAAACACAGGTGTAAAACAACACCTGTTATTGGCTTAAACAAGATTACATGATTAATGCTGGTCGCTAGGTGTCACACTATTATATTAAACTGACCTTGGAAAATAAAGATTAGCCCTCCTGAAGGGAGAGGAGCTAATTGTCTATGGTAGGCTTGAACAATGATGCAGTGTTTTTCCAAGGAAGCATAGATAGGGAGGATAGGCACAATTTAGGGAGGTGAGACAGCCAGGCGCTATCTCTAAAAGACTTCTGCGTCATTTTTGTGTCTGAGGGAAAATTACCTACCTAAGCTTATACAATTGTAACAAAAGACAAAACACCAGGATATAATCTTAGTTAAGGTACTTTTGAGGATAAAATCATATAAAGGCCTATTCAAACTAACATTCTATGATTTTCTCACAAAGTGATTGATATACAGTGCCAGAAATAAAAATGTAAAATTAAACTACATAATAATGTGTTGATACGTTCACATATAAGTCTCACCAGAGTATTAGTCGCACCCCTGACCACTCTATGAAAAAACTGCAATTTATAGTCCAGAAAATTCAAATACAGACGCTGCCCTACTTGTGAGCGAGATGTAATTGGAATTTGTTTGTAAATTGCTTCAGTGCTAAATTTTGTATGTGTAAGGTTTTTTATAAGTATATTTAAGGCTTGTATAAGTAACCTGTATTGTTTTGTACAAAAAAATAAACATTTGATAAAATTATATGCTCTATGTGTCAAGGAACCGGACCGGGAGGCAGGAAGTGTGAACTCAGTTGCGTAACGATCAGTTACTTTTATTTAGAAAATAAAAGTCGTCCAACACGCAGGGACAAAAACAAAACAAAAACAGGCTTACAGGCAATCAGAAACTCAGACTAGGAAATAATCACAAAACAGGCTTAAAGGCACTAACTCGGACAAACGGGCATGACAGGTCTTCCTCGAATCAAACAGAACAGAACAGAGCAAAACAGAACAGAATAATGCAATGATCCAGCAATCATCAGTCCCCAAAACCCGCCCTTAAGAAGCACACACGCAATTTAGACAATCTGTTACAGCCGGTGCCGAGGGGCGGGGCCAGCTGGTTGTCCTGGCGACATGACACTATGAAGATAAATTATGTTGAGTTTAACTTAATTTTGGAAGATGGGCTTCAAGAGGTCCTCCTGCATGGTAGAGAGTGGATGAAAAAAAAGCGGTCCAACCATTTTCTCAACAGCATCAAGCATTCTTATTCCATTTTTATTTCAAAAGAAACGGCTCGCCTCTTCTTTACACTTTTCACCAACCATATTGATGCACGAGATACTAAACAATAAAAACGTCAAAGTACACGTACTATAGTATGTTAACCCTCGAACTAGGAAGTAGAAGCCGGATTTCTTTTTCGGGGTGGGTGCTTGGTGACCTCTCACAGCGCCACACAGCAGAAAGAAGCAATACAGTACAGTCTTCTACCCTGAAAAAGGTGCACACAATACAAAATCTCACTTACAGCAATGTGCGGATATTTTTCGACGTCCCGAAAAAATGTTCATATCTACCGTTTTTTGTAACTCTAATGGTTGTAAGTGAGGGAACGTTTGTAATAGGAAAAACACATGTACTCATGAACATGATTTTTTAAGACTCGTAAGTTTAGGAATGTACATTTATATCACACATCATATGGAAGATGACATGTTTGGCAGCCATCTTACTGCTACGGAAGCCTGTATTAAAAAAATTTAAAAGTAGCTTCTCCTGGTGGTGCTTTTAGCACCTAACAAACACACACCATACACAGCCGTGACTTTTATGTGACGGTTCAGTAGTCCTGTCATTCAGGCATCTTTTTTCCCCACTGTTTCACTCTCTAGCAACTCATGTCAGTCATTTAACTGAAAGCTAGTCCTTGCTTGTCGCTATTGTTATTGTTAGCTACTCCTGCTTTGTCCTTCATCGTCACTCGCCTTCCACAGCTGGTTATGCAAGTGTTCATTGCAGAGTTATGTCAAGTCAAGTTTATTTGCCAGAATAGTCTGATTTTCAGAAATATTTTCTCTCACAAAAAATATTAAAACAATCTAAACATATGCTAACAGAAGATCATTTACTTGTTTCACATATAAAATGTTTCATTTTACTAGAAATATATGTTAAAATAGCTTAAAACTGGACCAAAAAAACACTTAACATAAGCACATTTTTCTGCCAATAAAGTACAATTTCATTCTTTCAAAAGAAATCTAAATAGAAAAACAAAACAAAGGCAAATCTAAAACATGGTGTGTGTACCAAAGGCTTTTGGAACGACATCAACTGCGGAATCGAGCTGCCGTCCATATGCCAACGAAGCAGCGTGTTCGTCAACGCCACTGTGGCGCCAACCCAAGAACCCAATGGAAGCTGCGCGCCCAATTGGCTGGCATTCCAAGGCAAGGTATTCTGGGAAACATAATCTTTATTTCTAAAATGTAGGCGACTCATTTGGACTAGATGTATTTTGGACTAGTGCATTTTCTTGCTTATTTATTTTAGGGCCATTTTAACTTCTTATCTTGTTTTCCACAGTGCTATAATATTGTGGGCGCAGACAAAAAGTCGTGGCAAGATGCCAGGGAGTATTGCAAAAACCAGGGAGGGAATCTGGTGTCTGTGGTCAGCGAGAGGGAGCAAGGTATGCCAGGGTTCTGGATTATTACCTTTTAGTCGTCCTACCTATTTCATCAACTGACAATGTTTCTTACTTTCTTCTTCTTCTTCTTCTTCTGTTCAGCATTTCTGACCACGCAGCTACTGAAGTACGGTGAGGACCTGTGGCTGGGTATGAATGACGTCAACTGGGAGATGCACTTTGTGTGGACCGACGGGCGAGGTGTGTCGTACACCAACTGGGCCAAAGGGCATCCGACGTCCACACCGGATGGACGCTACTCCTTCATGGAGGAGGTCTTCTTTTTTTGATCCTTCATATCAGGGGTCGGAATGTATGGCTCATGACCTAGGTGTGGCTCTTTTCATGAGTGCATCTGGCTCGGAATTAAAATGAGGGCTATGATAGTCTTCTATCTGTTGTTCCACTTGTAGCACGTATTTTCTTGGGTATAAGCCAAAAAAATGTACGAATAAGAGGGAAAAAACGTGTATCAGTCGCACTCGGAGTATTAAGTCACATTTTTGGAGATTTATTTGATAGAATCCAACACCTAAGACATACTTGAAGGCAATTTAGAATAAAATAGAGAACACGGTATACTAACTTTACACGTACGCGCATATCTGAAAATGAAATGAAATGATCTGCATTTATATAGTGCTTTTCAAGTCAATGACTTCCCAAAGCGCTTTACAGTGTGCTTCACATTTCCCAATAGCGGCCTTGTATTGCAGCCATGTAAGACGCTAACCTGCTTTTTGGGGGTATTAGGGGTTCAGTGTCTTACCCAAGGACACTTCGACATGTAACGCGGACAAGCCAGGATTCGAACTGGGATCCCTTGATCTCAAGACGAGCGCTCTACCTCCTGAGCTACTGTCGCCCCCAATCTTAGTCAGTAATCACGTAACATATTAAGAGTTATTCAGATAACTGTAACATAAAGAACATGCTTACCAAACTATCATTTTCACTCCAAATCAGTAAATCCAATCAAATCTTCATTCTCTCTCTCACTTTTAGTGTAAAACTAACATTTAAAGTGATATTCAGTACCTGCTCGCACTTTGTTTTAAAACCATTATTACCAAATGAGCCTCAACAGTCTGAAGTAACTGTGGGAGGAAGACATACTTAAGGGGTACATAGTGTATGTCTATATAGGACACAAGCTCTGGCAATATTATTATTTTATAGATTTGATCAAATCATCAAACGTCAAACAGTGAAATAAAATGCACTGAAGAATACGCTTTTGTCTGGAGTGTTTGCCGGTTCTGTTGAATTGTATCTTGAAATATAATCTGTGGCGCTCTCAAAAGAAATTGAAATACTTTGCTTTTACCGACCCCTGTTTTAAATGATGAATATACCACAGTGCTTTGTGTGTTCAAGTATAGTTTATTTCAGGGGCTACCAAGGTTTTTGGAGCTGTGAGTTACTTTTTTCTTACTGATTAGCGCGAAGGGCTACCATTTTCATGTGCATTTCAAAAACTACTTAAGGTATTACTATGTTGTTGCTATGTTATGAATAAGTTATTACCCGTTGCACTAAAACATCTGCCTTGTATAAAGCTCATTTGTGTTTTCTAATGAATATTACCATTTAAATCGCATTTTGTATCTGCATTTTTTTCTTGGCAGGTCTTTGACTGTGTGGTGATGGTGGGCAGTGTTTCGAAACAAATGGGACTCTGGAAGGTGGACGATTGTGGAGAAAAGCGTGGATTTGTATGTAAAAGAAACCTTGGTTAGTAGTTCTACTGGAATTTTTAAATGCCATATTTATTTTTATTCTATCAGGGATTTTAACAAACTTAACATTAAGCTTCTCATGTTTTATTAATTCAAAGTTCTTGAATTAAGATATCATTATTTATGGATTTAACACATTCAGTTGGCACTGAAGGCAATGAAAGTCAAATTTTATTCGTGTTTATTATTAGTGTAAAAGACGTCTTCTCACTTCATTTAGTTTTTTTCCAAAAAGAAAGAAGAAGAGGCTACTAATTTATTGATCATATCAAGGATAAACTTGTTAATTTAGCAATCTAGCTTCCCTGGGTTTCTTAAATGAAAATGTATTCACTAAAAATAGATAAAACTCGCTCAATGCCAATGACGGCAAAAACCTCAAATTATTGTACCTCGCTAAGTGCCAAAAACACATTTTCATGTCATTGATATTTTTTTCCCAAGAGAAGGAAGAAAAATATAAAAATATATTGATTTTATCAAAATAAAAGTTGTTAACCTAGAAATTTTTCTTTTTTTCTTTTTTTTTAATCAAAAATATATCAAATCCCAAAAATATTTTAGATGGATTTAACACGTCTTTTGCCACTGACACCTATAAACGGCAAATTATTTTAAGTCGCAGAGTGCCAAATTCGTCTTTTCTTGTAATTTACATTTATTTCTCCAAATGGAAGGAGAATAATCTAATTAATCTGCTAAGATTTTATGAAGAGGTGCACTGCTAAAACGCTTAATCTTAAAATAATTCTTAAAGCCACAGTGTGTAATGTTTGACCACTAGATGGCACGTACCATGTAGGAGCGAGGGCCAGTGCCACAGTGCCATAGTGCGCGGTGTGGTAGCTTGGGACAGGACAAACATGACAAATATCGACCTCTGATTTTTTTGTAGAAATTACCATTGGTGTTATAGTTCATGTATTTTTGACTGGTATTCAAATAAATTTTATTGTTTTTGTACTGAATAAAAGTTTTTCGTACCACTAGAAGGCACTAAATATTACACACTGCCCCTCTAAAATAAGCAAATATATCTTATTGAGCACCTTGTTAAAAAATTTTGTTCCATTTATGAAGACAATTCTACCAAGATTAGAAAAAAGAAATTTAAAAAACTTACTTTAAAAATATTTGAGATGAGCAGAATGATACGTTCCATCCATCCATTATCTGCACCGCTTATGTCTCTGTGTGTACTGCGACTGGCTGGCAACCAGTTCAGGGTGTCCTCTGCCCACTTCCTGAAGATTGCATGGATGGGCTCCAGCACCCCCGCGACCCTACTAAGGGTAAGCGATGCAGATAGTGGATGGGTGAATATTATTACAAGAATAGATTTTCTCATCTTACTACAAAAGCAAGGTAAAAATGTCTTGAATCTAGAAAATTATCCCTAAAATAAACATGTACTGCCAATGGGCTAGGATTTTTTTTTCCAGTGTAATGCTAAAGAAAAAAAACTTTTCAATTTAAGTCAAGTTCAAGTTTATTTGTTTGGCCCTTATTCACAAAAAGTCTCAAAGGACTGCACCGACCAACATTATCAACATCCCAAGTCAAGTCAAGTCATTTTTATTTGTATAGCCCTTAATCACAATAAGTCTCTAAGGGCTTCACAGATTAGTACACTATGTTACACAGACTATTTTTCAGCCGACAAGAAGAGTAGGTTATTATTCATATGCAATGGAGTAGAAGTGAGTTTTAAGTTTAGATTTAAACATTTCCACTGAGGTTGCAGATCGGATCTCAGGGGGAAGAGCATTCCACAGCACCGGTGCCCGAATGGAGAACGCTCTCGAACCAGCAGAACACTTCTTTGCTCTCGGGATCACCAGAAGACCAGCACTCTCAGATCGTAGGCTTCGGACCGGGACATAGGGGCAGATCAGATCTGAAAGATAAGAGGGAGCAAGTCCATGTATGATTTTGTACAATACTAAGAGAACCTTGAAGTCACATCTTTGGCTAACTGGGAGCCAGTGCAAGTTAGCCAAAATCGGTGTTATGTGATCGTACTTTTTTGTCCTAGTTAAAAGCCTCGCTGCGGCATTTTGTACTAGCTGAAGAGACTTGATTCTGGACTTCGGGAGACCGGAGAGTAGTGCATTACAGTAATCGAGACGGGAGGTAACAAATGCATGAATTATAGTTTCCGCATCAGACTGAGACAGTATTGAACGGATTTTGGCAATGTTACGAAGATGGAAGAAAGCGGTTCTAGTAATTTTCTTTACATGCATCTCAAAGGTTAGATCAGGGTCAAATATGACACCTAAATTTTTAACTGAGTCACTCTGTGTGATGTGACATTTGTCAATGTTCACAGCAGTTTTTGAGAATAAGTCACGGCATTTAGATGGACCAATGACTAACATTTCGGTCTTTTCAGAGTTAAGACGCAAGAAATTGAGTGACATCCACTCTTTTATCTCAGTGAGGCAGGCCTCCAAATTTCCACAGTTTAGTGTGGAAGATTCCTCCAACGGAAGATAGAGTTGAGTGTCGTCTGCGTAGCAGTGGAAGCTGATATTGTACTTGCGAATAATGTCACCTAATGGAAGCATGTAAATGTTGAAAAAAAGGGGGCCAAGCACTGAACCCTGCGGAACACCGCAGGTAACATTAAAGGGCTCAGATGTCATTTCACCATATTTAACACAGTGCGTCCTATCTGAGAGGTAGGATCTGAACCACGAGAGGACGGTTCCTGAGAGACCAATCCATTTTTCCAACCGTTCTAGTAGAATATTGTGGTGCACTGTGTCAAAAGCAGCACTAAGATCCAGCAGCAGCAAAAGTGATGAAGCGCCAGAATCCATTGACATTAGGAGATCATTTGTTACCTTGATCAGAACTGTCTCAGTGGAGTGGTTAGCCCTGAATCCTGATTGCATGGATTCAAAAAGGTTATTCTCGGATATGAAAGCATTCAGCTGCTGTGCCACTACTTTTTCGAGTACTTTAGAGAGGAAAGGTAGGTTTGACACAGGTCTGTAATTACTTAATATTTCTGGATCAAGGTTGGGTCGTTTCAGTGTGGGTTTAATAACCTAATAACGATCCGAAACCTACATGAGGGCAAGAAAAACTCAAAAACCTCAGGATTAATATTAAAACATTTCAAAAGTTTTTCCAAATGACTGAAACAATTGTTGCGTTTGCCTGGTTTCTAACATTGGCTGAGTTAAGTAAGCCTGCTACTGTTATTGGATTCAGCAATCCACTCTTTAAATTGTGACCCATCTCCGAAGATCCCCAAATTGCACCGGTGGCCACCACACCTTCGACCAAGTCATTCTACAAACTGGGCAACGACTCGTACAAGCTGGTGACGCAGAAAATGCGCTGGGACGAGGCTCGGAGGCAGTGCCAGGCGGACGATGCCGAGCTGGCTAGCATCTTGGACCCTGTGGCGCAAGCTTACATGACGCTTCAGATCTCCAAGTTCAACCAGCCCATCTGGATCGGCCTCAATAGCAACGTGGTGAGCGAATCAAATCCATTCTTAATTTTGGTTTATTGGAGCTTCTTTTGTACTAAACTTTTTTAATACGGGGGGAACCCTACACAACTCAGAGACAAGGCAAACTTGTCTTATCTCTGGCTAACATGAGAAAACTGTTTAAAAAACATCTAACATTACTATTAGACTTTATTGTAACATACCACACGGTACTGACGTTAATAATAAGCAAATATGTGATAACCATTCCATAATTACTCCTACACCAGTCTTGGTCGGCAAAGTCATTGCAATCCATATTGCTGCCTTTTTTTTTTTTTAAACCAAACTCTTAACTTGCCAAAGTAGCTCAAAACAAATGAAGATTAGGGGCCTTTCCTGTCAACGACTCTTTTAGCATGCTTCAAGTTGGTATGCTAGCTGTTATCCTTGTAGTCATTTCACTTCCACTGTATGAGCTATTCCTGCAAATTGATTGGCTGGTCCCCGTTACCGTCTTTGTTTCCTGAATTTTAGTCTGTGACTGTTTTCATTGCATTAGCACCCTAATTTTCTCCGGTGGTCGGGTGGTAATTTGAGTTGAAATTATCGACTTTTATTGAGTGTTTTTATTATTTATCGTGGCATAAAGTATATGACAATATTTATCGTTACTATTTTAATCCCTAGACCTAGGTTTAATTGACGTATATTGTGGGGTAATGTATAGCTAATGCCTTCTGAACCCCCTTTACCTCACATTTAAAAAAATTAGTCAAATCACATTTATTTGTGTAGCCCTTAAACCAGGGGTGTCAAACTCATTTTAACTCAGGGGCCACACGATAGAACAAACATCCTGTCGGGGGCCGGACTAGTAAATTAAAGAGAAAGAAAAAGAGAGATGAAGAAATAACAGAAAGAGGGAGGGAAAGGAGAGAAAAGAGAAAAGAAAGCCGATGGGTATGAAAAGAGAAAGAAAAGAGAGAAAAGGTAAAAAGGAAGTTAGAGCAAAAGAGGTTAAAAGACACAGAGAGAAAGAGACAAAGAGCAACAAAGGAAGAGAAAAAGAGAGACACAGAGAGTGAAAGACAGAGACAGAGTGGGAGAAAAGGGGTGGAAAAGAAAGAGAGAGAGAAATAAATACAAGTACATTGTCTTTGTGAGAGGCACGTGGCTTTGGCAACATCAAGTTGACATATTTCAACCTGCAGCTTGTTTTTCTCTTGCGCTTCTCTAAATGTTGTCTCGCAGGCCGGATTCAATCCCTCATCTGGCCGCCTGTTTGACACCTGTGCCTTAAACACAAAAAAAAGTATTAAAGAACTGCACGGGCCACAATTACAACATCCCGACATCTGAAACCGACATTCAGGCAAGGAAAAACTCCAAAATCTTAGCATGAGGAAAATAAGAAACCTTGAGAAGGGGTTATCCCCCATCCAGGGTGACCAGGCTGTATTGCTTGTTGCTTGGGAAACAATGCACAAAACATAGTCAACAGCAACTTTAAATACAGGTGATGACTAAAATTATTTAAGAAGTCCAAGACAGCGACGACACAGCTTCCTATCTTAGCCATCTGGTGACATGTCTCAGGGCCAGGTTCTGGTCCGCTGACTCATCCATTTATATAACAAATTAGTAAAAAAAAGTAAGTACTACTTAGGTGTAAAATATGTGCATATGACGTTATAATTATACATGTAAAGGAAAAATGAAATTGTATTTACCTTTGGTATGACGTGACTTTAGCTGGTTGAGTGGAGTAACAGGTGGTTGCAGAGGGAGCACAACAGATAAGCATTGAGGGAGGAAGTTCAGCAAATACAATATCAGCATCATGATGCACTTACGACAACCAATAGCAGACCACCATTTACATTACATCAACCAATAACAGAGATCCACCTTAGAGACGTGGCTCGTCTCATGCATGAGAACCACACAGTTGAATGCCATGCAGAATAATTTGTTGTCGATGGGGTATACTGTAGTAGGGAAAAGGTTGTCAATAGGGGCTCAAAAACATCTTATTTA
Source organism: Urocampus carinirostris (assembly GCF_059441175.1). Classification (NCBI taxonomy): domain Eukaryota; kingdom Metazoa; phylum Chordata; class Actinopteri; order Syngnathiformes; family Syngnathidae; genus Urocampus; species Urocampus carinirostris. Next base: position 3,770,387 of record NC_142366.1, read on the forward strand.
CAGGGTTCGTACGGGTAAGTGCGTAAAAATGATGCTGATGGTGGCTCCAGTCCTTATTGAGTTGTCATGTGAAGCTTTACTGCTCCCTACTGTCACATCCAAAAGGACAGGTTTATCAGACTCGTCCGGACTGGGAATTTCGGCTCTTTTTCCAGAAGTGGCTCTTTCTGGTCAGCTCACTTTTGGCTCACAAAAGGCTTCTCTGATTTTTTTCTTTTTGATATATTATCAATAATAATACAACATCATGCCCACACTATTTAGTAATTACCAATTCCACATGTTTTACAAGGAACCCATGAAAAACACATAAAATATCAAGTAAATTATTCACGGGGCTACCATTTTTTTTAATAATACAGAACAATTTTATATTTTTACACACTGAACAGATTTAAAGTCGAACAACAAGACAAACAACACTAATGTAAAGTAAAAATATTAACTCTTCAGTAATATAAATAAATGATAAAATGCAAAAAAATACTATTTATAATTCTATTTTAATCATTCCAGACAAAAATCTTTTCAAAAACACGCAAATAATATTATCAAAATCAGTAAAACAAAAGGCAAAAGATCAGCAGTCTCTTAGATTGAAAGATTGAATCCATACTGATTCAGATCAATCAAAATCATTAAAGTAGTCCAAATGTGGCTTATTCTTCTGCTTTTCTTACATACGGCACTTTCTTTTTTGTCTTCGGTATTGAATTCCCTTATTACTGAACACCTATTGAGCCCTTTCCGTGTTTGTAAACAAAGGTGACGTATTAAAGTTGTGCGTGCATTGTTGAAGCAGAATGGCAGAATTGATGTCAGTTTATAGCAGCACTTTGACACAAGAAGATCATAGATCTTATATAAGAACAGTGCAAAAGAGCACAAAGTATGCATTTGCAGCAAGATAGCAGCTTTATTTTAGTCATGAAAGCCAACTTTCCCCAAAAAATCTTTTGGTCATGGCTGGATTTCTTCCTTTGGCGGTCCTGGAAAAATTGTCCTTGAAATTGCTAGAGAAGTGCTTGACTTTGGCCATGAAAAAGGTGCACAAACCCTGTATGACACACTTTAGAGTGAAGGCAGGGTCGCTATATCCCTGGCTTTACTATATGAGATTCTTATGGTGGTTTTTCATGAACAGACAGGCGGTCGCTTCAAATGGACAGACAACTGGCTGTTGTCGTACACCAAATGGGGCAAAGATGAACCCAAGAGCAACTACGCCTGCGTGTACATAGACGTGGACAAAACTTGGAAGACTGGCACCTGCACCAACACGTACTACTCACTTTGCAAGAGCTCGCCAGGTTTGAAAAAAAAAAAAATTGGCATCCAGTTTGAAATAAATTTCTAAAATAGATACTTAGCTAGATGGCTTGCTAAATAACTAAAAAAGGTAGCTTGCAGGCTTCTAGAAAGGTAAACAGGTAAAAAAACTAAAATGGAGCTAGATATCTATCTAAAATGGTAAAAATTCAACTAAATAGCTGGATAGAAAGGTAAAAAAGGGAAGATAGATAGCTAGTAAGGAGGCCAAAATTTTGCTTGATAAATAGCAAAAAAAGTTAAAATGTTAGCTAGATAGCATGCAAATAAATGTAAAAATCTAGGTAGGTAGCCAAAAAGGTAGGAAGATAGCTAGCTACAAAGTTTAAAAGGTAGCCTGATAGCTAGCTAAAAAAAACTGCACACTTTTTGGTAATTTGCTTAATAAAATACATAAATTGGAATTCGGTTTGTTGGATTCCAGGTAAAATAAAATCAGAAAAAAAGAGGAATAAATAAAGTTGTTTAATACATAAATATATTCCTATTATATTCTATTCTCTTAATTAATTGCTTAAAAATGATTATCAATACTTGAATAGATATTTTTGTTCCTAAAGCCAATGAACTGGAATTGATATATTTGAATTTATATAACATCAATTTATGACGGTATTACTATGTTGTTATTATGTTAATATCAGATTCAGATAAACTTTATTGTCATTCTTGTACACGTGTATACAGAACGAAATGTCGATACATCTGACCCGCAGTTTCCTTGAATGTACAGATATAAATAAAATGTTGTATTGAGTTGGAGTATTGAAGTGCTAATAATATACTAAATAATTATAGCTATGTATAGTATTATACAGTAGTGCAAAGAGTGCAAGAGGAGCAGCTAACCAGATGTGCAAAATGGGCATTCAGGTAAGCCAGTCACTATACAATAACAATAACACTGGAGTACGAGGTGCAGAGGAGAACAGATGTGCAAAGGAGTGGCTGGGTATATCAGGTTAATTATAAAAAAATACGGTTGGATAGACTTAGTCAACCAATAAAAAAAATAATTTACTAGAAAATCCCAAGGACTCAGCACTGGTGATCTATTTACAGAACAGGGCCGCGGGCACCTCAACTGTCCTCAGGGGGCACCACGTTAGATACCTGATCTTAACGCTGATGATTTCTTTTTTTTTCTAGTTCTGGCGCCCACAGAACCTCCTCAGCTAGCCGGGGACTGTCCAGAACCAAGGAAGAAGAGAACATGGATCCCCTTCCGGGGTCACTGTTATGCTTTCCTCAGCTCGCTGGTGGACAATTGGGCCCACGCTTCTGTGGAATGTCTGAAAATGGGTAACAGTTATTTATTTGTAAACCAGCACTTCACCAACACTTAAGTAACAAGAGTATGAGAATGGATGTTAAGAGAGAACTGTATGAGAGTGTGATTGTGCCGACTGTGTTGTATGGTTCTGAGACTTGGAGCCTGAATGCAGATTTGAGAAGGAAATCAAATGTTTTTGAAATAAAGTGTTTGAAGAGAATGTTATGAGTGTCAAGATTGGATAGATTGAGGAATTAAATTGTGAGAGACAGAACTGGAGTTGTCGCGGAACTGAGCAAGCGTGTGGATGAGAGAGTACTTGGTTGGTTTGGACACATGTAGAGGATGGATGAGGAGCGAATGTTGAAGAGGATCTACAGAGCAGAAGTAAATGGAAGGAGACCAAGAGTAGGGCTGCGATTGACGTGGATGGATGGTGTTATGAGTGCACTGCATGAAAGAGGTCTAAATGTATTGGAAGCTAGAGCTCTTGTTGGTGATAGGAATGAGTGGAGAGGTTTGTGAAAGGATATTGTGATGTTTGGAAGTGTTCCAAGGGATGGACAGGGAACCTGTATGATATGGCAGGGGTAAACTAGTGAAAGCTGCCGGGCCCTGCTGTCGAACAGAAGAGTGTGTTGTGTCACCCTGACCCGAATAGATAGACAGACAGACAGACAGACAGACAGACAGACAGACAGACAGACAGACAGACAGACAGACAGACAGACAGACAGACAGAAACCAGAACTTCACGTCAGAGGCGGGTAGAGTAACCAAAAATTGGATTCAAGTAAAAGTACTGTTACTTCATAATAATATAAATCAAGTAGAAGTAAAAAGAAGTGATCCAAATAATTACTTGATAAAAGTAAAAAAAAAACACTTGTTGGAAAAACTACCCAAGTTATGAGTAACTAGAGTAACGTCTTATTTATTGATTTTTTTTCAAGCAACCATTTAATCAGACAATCATTTCAAAGGGACAGTGTGTAATATACAGTGCTTCTGAGCGGTACAAAAACTTTCATTCAGTAAAAAAATGCATTGATTTGAATACTGGGCATAAATACATCAACTATTGTTCCAAAGTAATTTTTGGTGTGGCACCCGCCATCTAGTGGTCAAATATTACACATTCAGGCTTTAAGCTCCATCCAATGAACAATAAATTACATTTAATTTAACATTAGATTAAAATAAATCATAAATAATCAAGGTAAATTCAAGTACTTTAACAAACAATACAATTTTATATTATGATTTAAAGAAATAAAATAAGCACAAATAGCGCATTTAACAGCCCAGTACTTTTTTTAACAGGCTCTGAAGGCAGAACAACAAGCTAAGCCAAAATGTTGAAAGAGCAGTTTTGGACAAAGAAAATAAAAGCCTTATTTGAGCCTTATAATGAACACAACACATGCTGTATTAGCCTACTATAAAAATGACTAACTTGGATGCAACACATCCTGTGGCAAATGACTTCAGATTCAGATTCAGATTCAGATCTACTTTATTGTCATTCTAGTACACGTGTATACAGAACGAAATGTCGATGCATCTGACCCCCACAGTTTCCTTGAATGTACAGATATAAATAAAGTTGTATTGTATTTTGGCTACGTATAGTATTTTACCATAGTGCCGATAGTGCAAGAAGAGTAGCTAACCAGATGTGCAAAATGGGCAGTCAGGTTAACAAGTCAGGTACACAGTAACATTAACACTGTAACAATAACGCTTTAATTACAATAGTGCAGAGAGCAATGTGCAAGGAGTGGCAAGCTATAAAAAACTGCCAGTAGTGCAAAAAGTCAGATTAGCAGCCGTTTAGATTTAAGTTAACTATATGTTAGATTGACCATTTAACAGTCTAATGGACAGGGGGACTAGACTATTGCGGAGCCTGGTGGTCCTGCACCGCACACTGCAGTACCTCTTCCCAGAGGCTAGCAGAGTGAACAGTCCATGATGGGGGTGAGAGGGGGTCCCCGGTAATGTTGACTACTCTGTTGTATGAAACCGCCCAAGTTTAACTTTGTTACCATATTGCTGAATTGCGGAATGTTTAATTGTTTTGATAAAAATTTAAGAAATAAAATCAAATAATTCGAATTTTTTTACGTCATTTTATTTTGAGGATTAAAAAAACATCAACAAAGGTGCATAATGTGCCCCTTATGTGGGTAACATAAAGAGTGCAATAAAACGCAACATGCATTTATAAAAAATAAAATACCTACGTTTTGAAATATAAATTAAATCACGTTAATACTGTTTAAGTTTGATTTATGTGCAGTTACTTATCTCTTTTTACCTTTGGGGTCCATGGTGGATCACACACACATGCCGGTTTGGCACTTGCGCAGCTCCTTTAAAAGGGGCGGGGCTTCGGCCACACAGTTAGGGGCTCTCTCAGGGGACATGGGAAAGAAAACAAGCGAGGGAGAAATGCATGTACTTACTTGAGTAAGGGGTTCAATGTAGCCTAATCTAACGGAGTAAGAGAACAGTTTCTTCTTCACAAATCTACCTAAGTAAAAGCAAAAGTACAGTGATTTCAAAACACTCTCAGAAGTATGAAATGTTCCGACCCTTACTCAAGTAAATGTAACAAAGTAAATGTAACCCGTTTCTACCCACCTCTGCTTCAAATGTAGTAAAAAATTGTGAATGTTGGCCAGGGGGATCACTGGCAAGCATCGAGGACCCCCAGGAGAGCTTTTTCATCCAACAAAACTTGGAAATCCTGCAGGATGGTGCCAAAAGCTTCTGGGTCGGCTTGTACAAAAACCATGACAGTGAGAATTGCATCAAGCTAACATTTTTTGGATGGCCACTCCACTGAGCCTGAGAATTTTCTTTCTTAAGGTCGGTGGTCTTGGATCGATAACAGCCCGGTGGACTACACCAACTGGAAGGCAGGAATGCCGTCGTCAGAGTCTTGTGTAGATGTCCATTCCGAGACTGGAAAATGGAAGACCACCAGCTGTAACAGATACCGCTCATACATCTGCAAAACACCCAAAGGTAGAGTCAGTTACCATCGGCTTTGATGATTGAGCTCCTAGTAGGCCCCAGACAATGTTTGCTATGGACTTTAAGCCTGCGGTTCAGGCATCTTCCCCTTGATTCACTGTTTTGTTCTCTCGCTACTAATGTTAGGCCCTTGCCTGCAGGCTAAGATTCGCAGTTCTTATTTTTGTTGGCTACACCTTGTAGAATCAGAGGTGTCAAACTCATTTTAACTCGGGGGGCCACACGATAGAAAAATTATTCTGTCGGGGGCCGGACTAGTAGATTAAAGAGAAAGAAAAAGAGAAATAAAGAAATAAAAAAAAATCGGGAGGGAAAAGGAGAGAGGGCAGGACAAAGAAAGAAAAAGAGAGAGGGGGAGAGAGCGTGAGAAACAAAAGAGATAAAAAGTTGTGAGAGAGGGGAAAAGGAAAAGGAAAGGAAGAAAGAAATCCAAAAAGAAATAGAAAGAAGGAGAGAAAAGAAAAAAGAAAGCGCGAAGGGTAGGATGAGAGAAAGAGAAAAGAGAGGAAAGTAAAAAAGAAAGTTGGAGCAAAAGAGAGAGAAAGAAACAAAGAGCAACACAGGAAGAGAAAAAGAGAGACACAGAGAGTGAAAGAGACAGAGACAGAAAGTGGGCGAAAAGGGGTGGAGGGAGAGAGAGAGAGAGAAAAAAGAAATACAAGTACAGTGTCTTTGTTCAAGGCACCTGGCTTTGGCAACATCAAGTTGACATATTTCCACCTGCAGCTTGTTTTTCTCTTGCGCTTCTCTGAGTGTTGTCTCGCGGGCCGGATTCAATCCCTTAGCGGGCCTGATCTGGCCCGCGGGCAGCCTGTTTGACACCTGTGTTGTAGAAAAAGCTTGCTTTGTCCTTTATTGTCACTCACCTTCAACAGCTGGTCATCTTTGACTTTTTTCCACTGTTTCCTTCTCTAAGTGTTCGTACGGGTGCTTGAAATCCTTGAAAATGCCTTAATTTTTCATGTTGTATTTTCAAGTTCAGGAAAATGCTTGAATTTTGGTTAAAGTGCTTGAAAAATGCTTGAAATTTTTGCCATTGCCATGTTTCTTGGCAGTCTGACCCTATAAACCATCCAATAAATGAAGAAAAAAAAAGCATGAAAATGACGCCTATACGCCAGCTAGCTCTGATGGCTTATCATTATAGCCGTGTCATGTGAAGCCTTACTGCCTACTACTGGTCACACCCAAGAGGACAGCACTATTTAGAAATCCGGCTCTTTTGGTTCGTCTCTCTTTCGGCTCCCAAATGGCGTCTTAGATTTTTTTTTTTTAATTTAGTAATTAGTCAGTTCATATATTTTGCAGGGGATCCCTGAAAAACGCATGAAATATAAATTAAAATGTTCACACATTTACGAAAAAAAAAAGGTTAAATACAACACAATTTTAGCCATTTAAACACTGAACCGTTTTAACGTCGAACAGCAACATGAAATCTCTGAAAGTGCAAAACAACAACATACGAAGTAAAAATATTAACTCTTCAGATTCAGATTCAGATTCAGATTCAGATCTACTTTATTGTCATTCTAGTACACGTGTATACAGAACGAAATGTCGATGCATCTGACTCCCACAGTTTCCTTGAATGTACAGATATAAATAAAGTTGTATTGTAATTGGCTACGTATAGTATTTTACCATAGTGCCGATAGTGCAAGAAGAGTAGCTAACCAGATGTGCAAAATGGGCAGTCAGGTTAACAAGTCAGGTACACAGTAACATTAACACTGTAACAATAACGCTGTAATTACCATAGTGCAGAGAGCAATGTGCAATGAGTGGCAAGCTATAAAAAACTGCCAGTAGTGCAAAAAGTCAGATTAGCAGCCATTTAGATTTAAGTTAACTATATGTTAGATTGACCATTTAAAAGTCTAATGGCCAGGGGGACTAGACTATCGCGGAGCCTGGTGGTCCTGCACCGCACACTGCAGAACCTCTTCCCAGAGGCTAGCAGAGTGAACAGTCCAGTGCTGTAAATAAAAGATGAAATGCCAAAAAATTAACTGTCTAAAAATCTTTTTTAACCAATATAGATACTGATCCTCTGAAAAACATGCAAAAAAGATCAATTAAAATAAGTAAAACAAAAAGCATTTTTAATCAAAAGATTGAATGCACTCTGCTTCGGAGCAAACAATATCATTAAAATGAGTCCAAATTAAGGAACTTTCTTGCTTTCTTTGTCTTCCGTATTCAACTCCATTATAACCCAACACCGTTCGAGCCCTTTCTGTGTTAGTAAACAAGCTACGGCTGCATTGTTGAAGCAAAATGGCCGAATTCATTTTAGCTCATAGCATCCTATTGGCACAAAAAGATCCTCGGTCATAGATAAAAACTTCTGAAAATAGCACAAAGTGTGTGCTAGCAGCAATATAGTGACTTTATTTTAATCATCAAAGTCAACAAAAATAAAATGTTCATTTGATCGGCACTAGATTTCTTCTTTTGAAGGTACTGGACTGGTCATAAACTTTCTGGACTAGTTTACAGGCTAGGGGCGTCGCTGCTGTCATGCACTTTCCGGACAAATTTTCAACATGTTACCTAGTGTTTACTATGCTTGTGTATAGTGATGCTAATTGTGATTCACCCTGGTCATCCTGGAAGGGGGATTACCACTTGTGAGGTCCTTTCTTAAGGTTTCTTTTTCCTCACGCTGAGGTTTTGAGTTGTTCCTTGCCCGCATGTTGGTTTAAGATCAGGTAATTGTGTAATGGCAATCCTGTGCAGTCCTTTGAGACATTTTTGTGATTAAGGGCTATATAAATAAATGTGACTTGACTTGACTGTAAAATTTGAAAACTTGGCCTTGAAAGTGCTTAAAATTTCCTTGAATTGGGTTTACAAACCCTGTACTCATTAAAGTAAGCCACTTGTCTGCAGGCTATGGCTGGTCACTATCCATTCTTGTTATGGTTGCCTGCTCCCTGTAAATAAAACTTGCTCAATTTTTCTGTGTAACTTGCCTTCAACAGCTTAACTTCTACTTTATTTCCACGGTTTCCCTTATTTATTCACTAAAGTCAGCCCCCTTGCTAGTGTTTTTCATTAAGTTACCTGCTCTGTGTCATTCAATGTCATTCACCTTCCACATCTAAGTGCTAAAAAGTTAGCTACTAACACAAGCTCCAACCAACTGCAGCTACTACAGTGGAACCTCGGTTCTCGACCATAATCCGTTCCAGAACCCTGTTCGAAAACCGATTTGTTCGATCACCGAAAATCGTTTTTCCCATTAAAAGTAATGTAAAATTGTTTTAATCCGTTCTAACACCCTGAATGTTTACCATGAACGTAAACATGAAGCTAAAGCAGGCTAATCGTACGTTCGCGTTAGCGTAATCTTCCGTACAAAAGATTACGCTAACACGAACATGTACAACTAAAAAAAATCAGGTTGTTTACACGTCATTTAGCACCGAAGTCTCCACAAAAAGTGGTGAGCGGTTTAAGGATAAAGAAAAGAATTATGAATGGGATTTCTTACCTTTGTGGTGCTCAGCAGAAGCCATGCTGTATGTAGAGCAAGATCGGAAACTCGCACACCTTCTTCATATTTTGCTTTTATTTCTTTCTTAAATGCAATAGTTGTACGCACTACCCTTCTTTTTTCACCTGTAGCAACTTTGCTGCTTGCACCGACCTTCTTCGGAGGCATAATTAGGGGCAAAAACACTCCGTTCACAGATTTTTAAAGCGAAAGCGAAAAGAAGTGCGCGCACACGTCATAACAGTTCTTCACAAGGCGTGGGGGCAATCTACACCCGTACGCCGCTCAGCATCGCACCCTAGCGTACCGGTGTTCGAACTCCGATTTTTTGAACGAAAAGCGAAGCAAGAATTTCTCGAATTTTTTGGTGGAGAATCGATTTGTTCGAACTGAGAGGCGTTCGAAAACCAAGGTTCCACTGTACTCTTTTTAGCTGCTCGGTGTGTTTCCAGCTCTTTGTCTGCTTAAAATGGCCATGCTGCAGCTCTATTCTAGGTTTACAGCAACAGCTAGTGGGGAATTATTAGGCTGTCACTTTTAACACAAAAAAAAATATTTGTAATTTTTCAGATTTTACTCTGCATATATGGTATCGGTCTTATTAGAAAAATGAGGCAAATAATTGATTCTTTCATGAGTTGAGGCTTTTTAAGTAATATTTTTCTGACCTTGTATAAAATACGTTGCTAGAAAATCAAGTTAAAGACATATTAGAGACATATTTTCTCCTTTTCATTTAAGTTTTTCTTACAAAATATCCATTAGAAAATAATAATTAAAAAAACATGATCCTCCATGATCTGCTACCTTACCATGGTGGAGGGGTTTGTGTGTCCCAATGATCCTAGGAGCTATGTTGTCGGGGGCTTTAAGCCCCTGGTAGGGTCACCCATGGCAAACAGGCTCTAGGCGAGTGGCCAGACAAAACGTAGATCAGATGATTATGAAGATAAAAAACGTTGGTCTACAATCTCCCTCACCCGGACGCGGGTTACCGGGGCCCCCTTCTGGAGCCAGGCCTGAAGGTGGGGTTCGCTGGCGAGCGCCTGGTGGCCAGGCCTTTGCTCACGGGGTCGGCCGGGCACAGCGTTGTGCCATTGACACTGTATAGTGGCGATGGGGCGCTCCTGACCTCGACCCGGGACGTTGTGAACCGGTGGGCGGAGTACTTCGAAGACCTTCTCAATCCCACCGACACGTCTTCCTCTGGGGAAGCAGAGCCGGAGTACTCTGGGCTGGGCTGGGCTCTCGTATCTCTGTATTTATTATTCAGCCAGTATCAACCATCAACATGATATCTACCGGAAATCATTTTGTCACGCGAAGCTATCGACGTGATTCGTCGCCTTTGATCGGCACCGGGTTTTTAGACCCAACTGCTGTGTTGGGAGTCATTAGGTGACCAAACCCCCCAATTCCAACCCTTAATGCCGTGCGCCAAGCGGGGAAGCAATAGGTACCAATTTTGTAAGTCTTAGGTATGACTCGGCCGAGGCTTGAACCAGACCCCCCAGTCTCGGAGCGGGAGTTCATTAAGGCTCTGGATGTTGTGGGCGTGTCATGGTTGACACGCCTCTAGAAAATCGTGTGGACATCGGGGACAGTGCCTCTGGACTTGCAGACTGGGGTCGTGGTTCCCCTCTTTAAGAAGGGACCGGAGAGTGTGTTCTAAATACAGGTTAATCACACTTCTCAGCCTCCCTGGTAAGGTCTATTCAAGGGTACTGGAGAGGAGGGTCCGCCAGGAGGTCGAATCACGGATTCAGGAGGAACAGTGTGGTTTTCTTCCTGGCCGTGGAACACTGGACCAGCTCTACACACTCTGCAGGGTCCTTGAGGGTGCATGGGAGTTTGCCTGTCCAGTCTACATGTGTTTTGTGGATTTGGAGAAGGCATTCGACCATGTTCCTCGGGAGGCCCTGTGGGGGGTGCTTCGGGAGTATGGGGTACCGCACAGTCTGTGCGGTCCCTGTATGCCCGGTGCCAGAGTCTGGTCCGCATTGCCGGCAGTAAGTCGGATTCTTTCCCGGTGCGGGTTGGACTCTGCCAGGGCTGCCCTTTGTCACAGATTCTGTTCATAACTTTTATGGACAGAATTTCTAGGTGCAGCGTCTGCCGTCATTCGGACCCGGTACCCGTCCGTCTTGGTGAAGAGGGAGCTGAGCAGAAAGGCAAAGCTCTCGATATACCGGTCGATCTACGTTCCTACCCTCACCTATGGTCATGAACTTTGGGTTATGACCGAAAGAACACGATCCCGGAAACAAGTGGCCGAAATGAGTTTCCTCCGCAGGGTGTCTGGGTTTTCCCTTAGAGATAAGGTGAGAAGCTCAGTCATCCGGGAGGGACTCTGTGTAGAGCCACTGCTCCTCCGCATTGAGAAGAGCCAGTTGAGGTGGCTCGGGCATCTGACAAGGATGCCTCCTGGACGCCTCCCTCGGCGACCCAGGACACACTGGAGAGACTATGTCTCTCGGCTGACTTGGGAACACCTCGGGATCCCGTCGGATGAGCTGGAAGAGGTGGCTGGGGATAGGGACGTCTGGGCTTCCCTTCTAAGGCTGCTGCCCCCGCGACCCGACCCTGGATAAGCGGAAGATAATGGATGGATGGATGAATGGATAATTTAAAAAACAACTAGATTTTTTCGGTAATGATAATTTTGATCTGTACTGAATAAATCACCCAAAAATGTTATTTTTTAAAATATGTTTATAGTCTTTTTTTCTTTCTTTTGTACTTTGTGGAATCAGCAGCTCTTTAAGCATTACAAAGATATGTTTTTGTCAAATCAATCAGCCAGATGTATGTGTTGTTTACTGGATGAGATTGTGCATGGAAGAGGTTGTAAATTAAAAAGGTTACTTTTCTACCTTAAAAACTGCCAAAGAATTCAGCAAAAAACTGTTGAAAATATAGTAAAGCAACGGTAATTTTCTCAATTGACAAAAAACCTCACTGAAAATATTATACAATAATAACCACGCATTAACATTGTATTGGTGCAATGCATTCAACAAGTAATGGTGTATTTTACAGCAAAATATTGTAAAACATTACTCAAAATAATCCATATGAAAGGAGAAGCCCTTAAATCTTGTTGTAGTTCTGTATTGTAACAAAGGCCTTTAATTTCATTTTACATTTTATGCCAATAGGGGTAGGAATTTCTGTCACGACCAGCACACAGGGTAGACCCAATCGCGTAGCGTTTTCTCACATTTTATTGAAAGGAAGGGCAGCGCCCGCGATCCGATGCTCGCTGGACGCGGGAGGCAAGTCGCTCTCGCAATCGGATTGTGATCCGAATACGGAAGTGGATCTTCTGTCGCGGGCGACAGCAGTGTCAGGAACAGAAAAACAGGTCGTTAGCCGGGACAAGAGGGCAAAAACGTGGTCGGGGTCAGAAACGGGTCGCAAGCCCGGACAAGAGAGCAGACGTGGTCGGCATAAAAAACGGGTTGTAAGTCGGGACGGGAGAGCAGACTTGGTCGGGATCAAAACGGGTCGTAGCCGGAAACGAACGGGAGCAAAAACGGGACAGACGGACTGACAACAGGGGATTGACATGACTGGGTTTAAGTAGGGAGCCAATCAGAACCCGCAGTGGTTGGCGCGACATAAGCGGGCACAGGTGATTCACATCGGTAATCATGACAATTTCAAAGGCACTTTTAAATGCTATTATATTATTATATTTCTTTATTACTACAAAAAGAGCACCACCCACTAACAACAAATCTTTCTTACAGTCATCACGGCAACAGAAGGGCCTCCAGCTGTCGGTACGTATTGAAAATTGACATCTCCCACAATATACTTAATATTTAGAAGCTCCTTTTGTCAAATAGCTCATATCAAGGAAGAGGTGTCCAAAGGCTCGGCCGGCATTACCGCGGCTGTGGTGCTGGTGGTCCTAGCTCTAGCTGCAGCCATCGCTTTCCTCCTCTTCCGGAAAAAGATTCCCGCCCCTTCTCCTTCAGGGGAGTCCACTTTCATCAACAAATTGTATTTTAATAATCCCATCCGAGCTCTGGTGGACACTAAAAGCCTCGTCGGCAACATTGAGCAGAATGAACAAGCGTAGGAAAATACAAACTCTGTATATCTATTTCAATCATCTGGATCCGTGCTTAATTAATCACCCTCGAATATGTTTTTTTTTATATAAAAAAGATGTACAAACAATTTTTTTTTAGAATCAACAGTTTTAATATTTCAGCACTTCAAGGATCAAGATAATCAGGAGATGCCTTTGGTTAAGTTAATTGGCTCAATGTTTATTCTTTTTTTTTTCAAACCACTGGCTGACATTGTAAATAGATCCAATAAAAAAGTTTTAGATTCAAAATGTGGGTTTTTTTTTCCTTGAGAATTCTCACAATTTGTCCTTTCCTATCCGGAAAATAAGCCACTAAGCCCTATTATCGGTGAATTGGTGCTAGGGCAATTCAAAGAGAGGTAAATTTTTACACCTATATGAGCGTGGATTTGCCCTGTGGGCAATTCTTTTCATTTTGACTAAATTCAGTGACGGGCAGACAGGGGAGGCAGTTAAGACTTTGCCTCACCTGTCTTTATGAATTATAAAATTTCAAATACACGAAATAGTTGGAATTATTCTGTGTTAAAGTTATTTCTCATTTAACCTTACAATTTTTGGATTTTCTTTTTAAAAAGTGCTGAATTTTCACATTCTAAATATAATTAGTATGTAACGTACTGTGTTGAGCGTTCGCAGATCAAATATTATGTTTTAGCATTCACCTCATCCCCAAACAATGAAATAAGTCATAGTATTAGCAAGCTAACTAACTGCAAGTCAAGCCAATATTTTTGCCTCGCCGACTAATTTTTTATTTTGTTTACACAATACAAAATATTGGACACATTTGATTTATTTTCACGATTGTGTCTCGCATGCTTTTCATTTTTAGAAAATATTTTGAGTTCTTTACCAAATGTTTAAAGACTATAATATGGCAGTATGTGAAAACCAGATTATAGCGTGCACTTTCAAAATTTATAGCCAATTCATGTTTTTTAGGTGTGCCTTGTTGTCGCGAAAATACTGTAACTGTTTTAGCCTCAAATGCCAAGCACATTTATTTTCCTGAGCTCTAATTGTGCTCCCCCACCGCCTTCTCCCTCTCCGACTGGCTCCACTAATCCTTTTGTTATGGACCGAGAGGCCCAACTTGGACCGCACTGTAAAGGGTGAGTCGAATCAGCGGGTGACCACGAAAGCGAAGCCCCTTCGTCCTCTGCCCTGAAATCTAAAAAGACCTCCACAAGCAACATGTGCTCCTCAGGATTCACCATTCCAGGTTTTCTTCTATTGCTCTTCTGCCTGGCGAGAAGAACCCAAACAAGGTCTGATCTACGAGACGTCCTGCAGGTTTTGGATCTACCTTTCAGTCAGGATGGAGAAGCGAAGCTTCAGAAACAACACATCGGTGTCGTGGTGTCTGCCGTACTTGTGGCTGTGGATTGTCCTGGGAGAATCGGCGCCTCGGTAGAAGTTTGTGACAGGGTAGGGTATGTTCCTACAAAATAAGGATTAAGAACGTTTTATGTTTGTCAAAAAAGGAATGCGGGGTTTAGGTCCTTGACCCTAATTGTTCATACTAATTGAGTGGCTTTCTTTTCGGGCATCCCTGCGTTTGACACTATAAGACCAAGAGAGTGGACTCAGGAATACTTCATGTCAGTACCATGGAGTCCTCCATCAGATTTCAGAATTCCTTTGTTTATTAAAAGCGTAGTTAGTTTCGGTAACCCTGTTGATTTTTTTTTTCTTCTTTTTTTCATCATTCACGTGATTTTTGCCAACTCTCAAAGAAAAATGTATATATATAATGTATAAATATCTGAACATTTTTAAATTAAAAAATATCTTTAAAGGTGTCAGAGACGAGGAACGGAGACGGGACCCACTTGCGTTTGTTTTACTCAGCTTTATTTAGAAGGAGGCACTTCTGTGGCGAGCGAAAGCAGGGTCGTGAGCGGGGAAAAAAACAGGTCGATGGCCGGGACCGAGGAGCAGAAACGTAAACGGGTTCAGAAAAGGAGTCTGCGCCAGCAAACAAACGGGAAACAGGACAGGATTGAGTCAGGAGTCAAAAAGTACTTGCCTAGCGTGGGGCTGAGGTTCGCAGACAAACTGACAATCGTTGCCAGGTAGATGGGGGTTTAAAAAACGATCAGCAGCCAATCAGCGTCCGTGGCCGTTGGCACTAACGGAGCAGACTCAGGTGCCCCGGATCAGTAATCATGACAAAAGGGACAATCTGCAATATTTAGTGCCTACTAGTGGAACAAAAAGCCTTCGTTCAGTACAAATTTTTTTTTTATTTCATATCAGGGGATGGTGTAATTGGTAGCGTGTAGCACTTTGAGACTTTTTGTGATTGAGGGCCTTACAAAAAAACCATGACTTGACTTAATTAATAGGAAAAAATACCTGAACTATTATACCAACGGGCAGCACGGCGGCGCAGTGGTTAGCACGTATGCGGCACAGTTCTGAGGTCATGAGATCGAACCTCCTGTGTGGAGTTTGCATGCTCTCCCCCCGTGCTTGCGTGGGTTTCCTCCGGGCACTCTGGTTTACTCCCACATTCCAAAAACATGCATGTCAGGTTAATTGGCCGGTCCAAATTGTCCCTAGGTGTGAGTGAGCGAGCGAATTGTCTGTCCCTGTGTGCCCTGCGACTGGCTAGCAACCAGTTCAGGGTGTCCCCTGCCCACTGACTGAAAATAGCTGGGATGGGCTCCAGCACCCTACTGAGGATAAACAGAGCAAATAATGGATGGATGGATATTATACCAACGGTAATGTGTATAAATATTCATAGTTTGAGAAATTTGTCTTTCTTTTACATGCCGGAATCTGTACGCAGTAGTCATCGCCATGTTTGTCTGGCATCTTGCTGCTATGGTTTGCCCATTTAGCCTTGGTTTTCCTTTGTATTAGACAATACAGGGCCATCTAGTTGTCAAATGTTACACAATATAAAAGAGACAAATGTTTAAAAATTATTATGAATTGATGTAAAAAATATCTCGAAACTAAAAAAAAGAATCGTCCTTAATTAATTCAGTGGCAAATGGAAATACAGGATGGTAGTCTTCCTGCTGAGCATTTCTGCCTGACGCGCCTCCTCTGGCGCCTTTGGAATGCTTGTGTGCCCTGAACACTCGGGCCTGACTGGGTCATCAGCTGGGGACCACCGGTCATTGAAGTTTCGCTCCTTTAACCCCAGGACATCTCCCGGTAGCGGAGCGATGGCTGGGAAATCTCCCTGCCAACCCCACTGATGCCCTAGGTGTTACTTGAAGGCCCCCAGTTCCTGTCATTCCTCCGCAGCCATAGCCAGAAGCTGCCCTTTTCCGCCTCTTCTGACAGCTCTTTAGTTGCTCTCCGGTTGCCCGCTCCTGTGCATCCAAGGTCTCTGAGCAAGCGGGAGGTTGAGGAGCCCATAAAACCCCTTCACCCCACCTCCACTGGGCATACTGTTGTTTTCCAGCCCGCCTCCCTGCACTCGGCTGCCAGGTCTTCATACTTTGCCCATTTCCTCTCGTATGCTGCCTCTATTCCCTCCTCCCAAGGGACAGTGAGCTCAACCAGGAGGACCGCTTTGCTGGCTACAGACCACAGGACAATGTCTGGCCGCAATAATGTTTCTGCGATCTCCCTGGAGAACTGCAACTGCCTTTTGAGGTCAACTTTCATTCTCCATTCGCTGGCGGGCGAGAGGAGCCTTCCAGAGTGTAGCGGGCGAGGGGCATCGGTGTTTTTGCGAACGTTGTCGCCAGCCCTTGCAAACTGGACGAGGTGATTTGATGGAGGAGCTGGCTGACTGTTTGCCTTCTGTCTGCAACCTTCGACTACCTCTGCCAGCTTCTTTAGGACGGCATTGTGCCGCCACCTGTAGCGACCTTGGGAAAGTGCCATCTTGCAGCTTGAGAGGATATGCTTAAGGCTCGCATTGATGGTACTACAGAGGGGGCAGATCGCATCAGTGCCGAACCACAGATGTATATTTTTGGGGCAGGGTAGTGTGTTGTACGTTGCCCGGATCAGGAAGCTGAGCCTGGCTTGAGGGATCTTACACAGGTCGCGCCATGACAAAGGCCTGTCCATGACCCCTTTCCAAGTTGTCCAGATGCCCTGTCTGCAAAAATTTATTTTGAGATGATTCACATTTTTCTGATGACGTGACAAATTTCCCCTTTTAAAGCCTTATTGTGTACATATGACCACTAGGTGGCACTGATTGTCAGTGATACACGTCGTAGCCCGGCGGCAGGATTCTGGATAAACATGTTAACGTCCTAAAAGGGGGTATCTTTTTTTAAAATGATAGTTCATGTATTTTTGTCTAACATTCAAATATTTTAAATTTTTAGCTTTTTGTACAACTAGGAGGCCCTAAATATTATACACTGTCTCTTTAAGTACAATTTAGGTATAACGTGCAGTAAAATATCTCAAAATGAAAATCAAAACAACCTTCAGGGTGATTTGTTTTCCAAATTCTCAGATCTTTTTACCTCAATTTCAGGTCTGCAGGGACCCTTGGTATTTTCAAGAGTAGGCTCAAACCCCACTTTTTAATTAGGCTTTTAATTGATCACTTTTATTTAGTTTGATTCATTTAGCTTGTGACGTTTTACTGTAACGTACTTTATGATCCAAATCACATTTTTACTGTTTTTTTTGTCTTTATTCTGTTTTAACAATTGTTTGTGTATTAGGTGTTTTGGGTTGTTGGGTGGGAATGAAGAAGATTTTATTGTACACTGAATGTTTTTATACAGCACTTCGGGTGGCAATTTATTGTCTGAAAAGTACTTTGATTTGGTTTGAAAAGTGCTGTCGAAATAAATTGAATGTATTTTTCCCCCAAGTGCTTGCCACCAGAAATTGTGCAATCTGTCCTGGGAGATGCCCGGAAGCCGTACCTTACCGAGCCCGACTTCCAGCGCCTTTCCATCCTACTCTTGTACCACATTTTAAAGCTGCCACACGTGTGCCAGTCACCTTCCTCCCCGCCCCTCAGCTTCGACTTTTACATCCGATCGTTCACGGATCACCTCGCGAGTGACGATACTGACGTCCTTTCTTTGGAGGAACTTAAGAACATTTTGCAGATCATCAACCAAGGCAACTCATCTGGTCTAGAAAGTTCCAAACTACAGGTACGGAACTAATCCCTGTCCTAAATGAAAATAAACTAAAGCTCCTCTGGCCCACCAAGGGTTTGAACTCCATACCTGTCAACCTGTACGTTTTTGCCGTACAAAGTACGTTTATTATGCATTTTACTCCGTACAAGAAAATCTGTACGGAAATCACAAATTTGTCAATTATGGATACCATCCAATATACACTGACTATGACGAAACGGCAAATCAGTCAAGTCAAACGAGTTCGCCGCGGTAGCCTCTACCTCTGTATGGTTTTTTTTTTTCATTGCAAACGAAGCGAGCGGTTTAATGGTACTGTGCGCATGCATCTGCTGCCTTGGATTTTATGTCGTAGTTATGTCGTGAAAGGAAG
The DNA here is from genome assembly GCF_059441175.1 of Urocampus carinirostris. Taxonomy (NCBI): domain Eukaryota; kingdom Metazoa; phylum Chordata; class Actinopteri; order Syngnathiformes; family Syngnathidae; genus Urocampus; species Urocampus carinirostris. The sequence continues at coordinate 3,789,098 of NC_142366.1, forward strand.
TCCGTCTCTTTTTAGAGAACCATCTTTTTCGGCTCAACTCATTAAAGAAACGTCTCACTTGCTTTGATGCATTATATTAAGAATCATTATTCTTGTATAAAGAAGGTAAGAAAAAAAAGAAGTATAAAAGGAGAAAATGAAAAAAGACAGGTTTGTGGTTGTCCCTTTAATCAGTATATTACCAACAATAATTTAATGCAGAAAATTAATTAATAATTTGAATAAGAAAATGTATAATTCTACTTAATTTTATTTGCATGTATTTTTTCCTTCTACAGTGAACGTCCAAGCTACTTAATTTTTGAACTTTTTTTTATAATAAACCTCATTCATGTCGAGCAACTCAGTATCTCACAACAAAATGTTAATTAACAATATATATCTGGGGTGGCGAACAAGTTTGACACAAAGAACCAAAATTCTTAACTCTGAGCGTCAAAGAGCCACACCACGCACTGACTTGCCATGACAGACACACACAAACACACACAATTAAAAACATAATTTCCCATAACACACTTCTCTCCTTTTAACAAGTATTGTTCTTGTGTTGATTTCAAGGAAAGTGTCCACCCTCAATACACACAAAAAAAACTAAACATGAAACAAGGCAAAGAGCCGCAGTATATAGAAAATATGATGAGGCAAAGAGACGCATGCAGCTCGAGAGCCACGTGTTCGCCACCCCTGATATATATGATATAACGAAACACATCTACAATATAACATGTTAAACTACATAAATAAACACGTTTGAAAAAAAATATGGTGTAAGATTATTTTGTATTTTGTAAGGGAAAATCCAACATTTTGTAAGGGCATGGAGCCGTGGAGGTTTACAGGTATGGAATTCTCCCCGCAAGACAACACTGAGAGAAGCGCAAGAGAAAACAATTAGCTGCAGTTTGTAATATATCCTCTTGATGTCACCAAAGCCTGGTACCAATCACAAAACGATCCATCATTTGTTTTCTTTCTTTCTAACTCTTTTTTTCTCTCTTTCTCCATCTCATTCTCTCTCTCTCTTTCTTCTCTTTATCTACCTCTTTCACTCTCTCTCTTTTTCTTTCTATCTGTCTCTCTCTCTTGTGATTTCTTCTCTTTTTATCTTCTCTGTTTTTCCTTCTTTCTCTGTTACTCTTTCTCTTTCTTTTTTTAATTTTTCTCTCTTTTAATCTTTTCTCTCTGTTTCTTTCTCCATTTCTCCGTCTCACTCTCTTTCCCTTTCTTTATCTCTCTCACTCTCTCTTCTTTCCTTTTCTTTATTTCTCACTCTCTTTTTCTTATCATTGTATCCCTCTTTCTCGTCTCTTCTTGTTTCCCCTTCTCTCTCTCTCTCTCTCTCTTTAAATCTATTTTCTTTCTGTCTGTCGGTCTGTCTTTCTCTATCTCCCTTTATATCCTTCTTTCTCTCTCTCTGGTGCTCTTTCTTACTCTCTTTACTTTTCTCTTTCTCTCTCTCTGGTACTCTTTTTTTCTTACTCTCTTTACTTTCCTCTTTTTTCTTATCTTTCTCTCTCTGTATCTCTCTCTCTGTCTCTTTCCCTCACTCTCTTTATTTCTTATTTCTATTTAATCTACATGTCCGGCCCTATGAGAGTCAATTTCTACCATGCAGCCCTCGAGCTGAAATGAGTTTAACATCCCTGTTCTAGTGTATCGACGCAAAGTATTTGCTGAAAGAAGCCGATGCAGAAAATAGTGCCGTCATGTTGTCCGTGCCCAAAATGTCCGCTGCAGTCATCAGTCACCTCCTCCAAGGTCCCTGTTTCGCACGGAGGAATCTCCCTCCGCCAGTTTTCTTCACAAACTACATTTTCCACTCTCTCAATCGCACCAGTGAACTTCAGGTTTTAGGTCAGACTCTTTTTTTCTCTTCATTTGTAGACCCTTAGGATATGACATTAATCGGTTATTAGGTGGAGATTGCATTGTGAACCTGTGTTAATGTGAAGCTATCGCTTCCTGAACTAGTATCTTAGATAAAAAAAAATATTTGAATAACAAATAGTAATAGTACACAGTCCCTCCGTTTAATATACATGTAAGTTGTAAAAAAGCATTATATACAAATATGAGAGGAAAATTTATTTTTTATAACCCATGGTGTGACTTGAATTTAGCTGGTCGAGTGGAGTAGCGGGTGGATGCAGAGAGGGGGAGCTGAATGTGACAGATTTTAAAACTTCCTCTCATGAGGATTATCATGCTAACAGAAGATTTCCTTGCTCTAATTGCCTCCTTATTTATCACATAGTCACGATCATCGAATGGTTATGGCCTCGCAACTTAGGTCATTTGTGTATCTTCTTCATATTTCTTGATAAGTGCAAGCTTTTTTCCATAGTTATCATGCTTTTTCTCTTCTTTTAGGATAACTCATTAAGAGTCCTATTTCAGAGAGGATAAAGACAATTATCAGATTTCATTGATTTTCTTTATTCTTTTTATGTTTTTGGTGCTTTTCGGATAATGTTATCACAAAGAAACTGCACATTGAACCTGCTGTTACTGCAAGTTTCCAGCAGATGGTACTAAGTTACCTTATTCAACCTATTCTGCCTTCATCACTTTTTTATGTAAGAGCAAGCTTCGTTTCCATGGTTATCATGTTTTTGCTTCTCCTTTTATCATCACTGCTATAGCGAATAAATAGAGATGGAAAATACACTATTGTATTTCAGACCCACAAAGTCTTTACGAAACATAACATTCTAAGCTATATAGCGAAAGACATTGTGGGATGTAGTTCAGCCAATGGATTATTAGCATTTTTATGACCGTAGTATAACTTTGACCATTAGCAGACAGGTATCTTAGATACTCTAATGACACATACGTTTTTGTACATGTAAAATAATTTCTTGTTAATGTTGTATAGTGGAGAAAGTTTGGTTGAGAAAAAGTGCTATTCCACACCGTAAAGTGAAAATGTCATACGGTGAGTCCGCTGTATCGGGGTCTGTTGTTATAAACATCTTTTTTTGAAGATCTGGAGGTGCTGCTTCGACAACTCGGCGTCGGCGGAGAAGGAAAGAAAGCTCACGATCACCACAGGGACAAGCGGAGTGAGTTGGAGCATTCTCTGGAGAACTGCAACCACAAAGTTGGAAACTGGGCACAGGTAATCGCTTCCCATTAATCGAAAAAAATCAGAGAGCTCATCAGGTGGACTCCGATCCAACAGGTGTGTTTCTCAGCGAAACAGCTGGTGTCCATTTTTAATCTGGACCCGCGACGACCCATTTCCAAGGAACACTTTGGACAGATGTGCCCGGCCATCGTTCAGCAAATGCTAGGCGATGCATGCGAGTCTGACGAGAATGCAAGAGAAGCTCATCAGCCCACTGATTTTGAGAGTGAGACCTCCTTTTTTCACTCTCTTAAGGATGAGGCATTATAGAATAAACAATCTTTGCAGAGTACGGATACAGCACGGCAGCAGTGGTGCTCATCACTCTTGGTTCCATGCTCGGCATCTTCTTGATTTTCTTCAATTCTTGCAAGGAAACCTACACTCTCATTTTGCAGCTTTTTGTGGGTCTGGCTGTCGGGACCCTCTCCGGTGATGCCCTCCTTCACCTCATACCGCAGGTGAGACCCCAACAGTCATGAAACCAATATACAATGTTATGGATTGCCTTTTTTAATTTAACCAGTTATATTAATTTAGAAATAAAAATAAATAAAACATATCTCGCTGATTTTATATATATATATATATATATATATATATATATATATATATATATATATATATATATATATATATATCATCCCATTAGCTGTACCACTTATCCTTATTAGGGTTGCAGGGGGGCTGAGGACGGTGGGCAGGGGACACCCTGAACTGGTTGCCAGCCAATCGCAGGGCACACGCGGAAAGACAACTCACTCGCTCATTTACATCCAGGGACAATTTGCACCGGCCAATTCACCTGAAAAGCATGTCTTTGGAATGTGGGAGGAAACCGGAGTGCCCGGAGGAAACCCACGCAAGCACGGGGAGAACATAAAAACTCTGCACAGTAAGGCCGGTAGCTGGATTTGAACCCACGCAAGAGGTTCCGACCTCAGAACTGCGCCGCCATGCTGCCCTATATATATATATATATATATATTATATTTACATTTTCCTCCTCCTTGATCTGCTACCTTATCGTGGTGGAGGAGTTTGTGCGTCCCAAAGATCCTTGGAGCTATGCTGTTGGGGGCTTTAAGCCCCTGGTAGGGTCACCCATGGCAAACAGGTCCTAGGTGAGTGGCCAGACAAAATGCAGATCAGAAGACCCCTTATGATGAGACAAAACGTTGGTCCTCAATTTCCCTCGCCCGGACGCGGGTTACCGGGGCCCCCTTCTGGAGCCAGGCCTGGAGGTGGGGTCCGCTGGCGAGCGCCTGGCGGCCGGACCCTTACCCACGGTGGCCGGCCAGGCACAGCCCGAAGGGACGACATGGGACCCTCTTCCCATGGGCTCACCACCTGTAGGAGGGGCCAAAGGGGTCGGGTGCGCAGAGAGCTGGGTGGCGGCCAAGGGAGGGGTCCTTGGCGCGACGATCCCCGGCTACAGAAACTGGCTTTTGGGACATGGAACGTTACCTCTCTGGCAGGGAAGGAGCCTTAGTTGCTACGTGAGGTTGAGAAATTCCGACTAGATATAGTCGGACTCACCTCCACGCACGGCTTGGGCTCTGGTACCAGTCCTTACGAGAGGGGTTGAACTCTCTTCCACTCTGGAGTTGCCCGTGGTGAGAGGCGCAGAGCCGGTGTGGGCATATTAGTTGCTCCACGGCTCGGCGCCTGTACGTTGGGGTTCACCCCAGTAGACGCCTCCCTCCGCCTCCAGGTGGGGGACGGGTCCTGACTGTTGTTTGTGCTTATGCACCAAATAGCAGTTCAGAGTACCCACCCTTCTTCGAGTCCTTAGAGGGTGTGCTTGAGAGCGCGCACCCTGGGGACTCCCTCGTACTGCTGGGAGACTTTAACGCTCACGTGGGCAATGACAGTGAGACCTGGAGGGGCGTGATTGGGAAGAACGGCCCCACTGACCTGAACCCGAGTGGTGTTTCGTTATTGGACTTCTGTGCCCGTCATGGTTTGTCCATAATGAACACCATGTTCAGACATAAGGGTGTCCATATTTGCACTTGGCACCAGGACACCCTAGGCCGTAGTTCGATAATCGACTTTGTCATTGTTTCGTCGGACCTGCGGCCGCATGTTCTGGACACTCGGGTGAAGAGAGGGGCGGAGCTGTCAACTGATCACCACCGGGTGGTGAGTTGGCTTCGATGGTGGGGGAAGATGCCGGCCCGACCCGGCAGACCCAAGCGTAGTGTGATGGTCTGTTGGGAACAGCTGGCAGAATCTCCTGTCAGAAGAAGTTTCAATTCACACCTCCGGCAGAACTTTCCCCATGTCCTGAGGGAGGCGGGGGACATTGAGTCCGAGTGGACCATGTTCCGCGCCTCCATTGTCGAAGCGGCTGATCGGAGCTGTGGCCGTAAGGCAGTTGGTGCCTGCCGCGGCGGCAACCCTCAGACCCGTTGGTGGTCACCGGCGGTGAGGGATGCCGTCAAGCTGAAGAAGGAGTCTTATCGGGCCTTCCTAGTCTGTGGGACTCTGGAAGCAGCTGGCAGGTATCGGCTGGCCAAGCGGAATGCGGCTTCAGCGGTTGTCGAGGCAAAAAGTCGGGCATGGGAGGAGTTTGGCGAGGCCATGGAAGTCGACTTCCGAACGGCTTCGAGGAAATTCTGGTCCACCATCCGGCGTCTTAGGGGGTGGGGGGAAGCGGTGTGCCATCGACACTGTGCATAGTGCCGATGGGGCGCTGCTGACCTTGACCCGGGACGTTGTGAATCGGTGGGCGGAGTACTTCTAAGACCTCCTCAATCCCACCGACACATCTTCCTCTGGGGAAGCAGAGCCTGAGGACTCTGGGTTGGGCTCTCGTATCACTGGGGTTGAAGTCACCGAGGTGGTCAAAAAACTCCTCGGTGGCAGGGCCCCGGGGATCGATGAGATCCACCCAGAGTTCATTAGGGCTCTGGATGTTGTGGGCGTGTCATGGTTGACACGCCTATGCAACATCGCGCGGACATCGGGGACAGTGCCTCTGGACTGGCAGACTGGGGCGGTGGTTCCCGTCTTTAAGAAGGGAGACCGGAGAATGTGTTCCAACTACAGGGGAATCACACTTCTCAGCCTCCCTGGTAAGGTCTATTCAGGGGTACTGGAGAGGAGGGTCCGCCAGGAAGTCGAATCTCGGATTCAGGAGGAAAATTGTGGTTTTCGTCCTGGCCGTGGAACACTGGACCAGCTCTATACACTCTGCAGGGTCTTTGAGGGTGCATGGGAGTTTGCCTGTCCGGTCTACATGTGTTTTGTGGACTTGGAGAAGGCATTCGACCGTGTTCCTTGGGAGGCCCTGTGAGGGGTGTTTCGGGAGTATGGGGGGCAGTCTTATCCGGGCTGTGCGGTCCCTGTATGCCCGGTGCCAGAGTCTGGTCCGCATTGCCGGCAGTAAGTCGGATTCGTTCCCGGTGAGGGTTGGGCTCCGCCAGGGCTGCCCTTTGTCACCGATTCTGTTCATAACTTTTATGGACAGAATTTCTAGGCGCAGCCTTGGTGGGGATGGATTCCGGTTTGGGGGCCTCAGCATTGCGTCACTGCTTTTTGCAGATGACGTGGTGCTGTTGGCTTCCTCAGGCCGTGATCTTCAGCTCTCGCTGGAGCGATTCGCAGCCGAGTGTGAAGCGGCCGGGATGAGGATCAGCACCTCCAAATCCGAGGCTGTGGTACTCAGTCGGAAAAGGGTGGTATGCACCCTCCGGGTCGGGGAGGAGGTCTTGCGCCAAGTGGAGGAGTTCAAGTATCTTGGGGTCTTGTTCACCAGTGAGGGTAGGATAGAACGGGAGATCAACAGACGGGTTGTACCGGTCCGTCGCGGTAAAGAGGTCGATCTACGTTCCTACTCTCACCTATGGTCATGACCGAAAGAACACGATCCCGGATACAAGTGGCCGAAATGAGTTTCCTCCGCAGGGCGGCTGGGTTCTCCCTTAGAGATAAGGTGAGAAGCTCAGTCATCCGGGATGGACTCGGTGTAGAGCCACTGCTCCTCCGCGTTGAGAGGAGCCAGTTGAGGTGGCTCGGGCATCTAATAAGGATGCCCCCAGGACGCCTCCTGCCCTGTTCCGGGCATGTCCCACTGACAGGAGGCCCCAGGGGCGACTCAGGACACGTTGGAGAGACTATGTCTCTCGGCTGGCTTGGGAACGCCTCGGGGTCCCGTCGGATGAGCTGGAGGAGGTGGCTGGGGATAGGGACGTCTGGGCTTCCTTTTTAACGCTGCTGCCCTCGCGACCCGACCTCGGATAAGCGGAAGACAATATATATATATATATATATATATATATATATTTTTTTTTTTTTTTTTTAAATTTTCAAGCATTTTTGAAGGGGCGTCGCTACTTCGCGGATTTTCAGTTTTCGCGGTGGTTTTGGTCCCCATTAACCGTGATAACTATTCATTCTTTGGTTCATCATTTTTTGATTTATTTATTCGTTTACCCCAAAATACGATTCATTTACCTAACGGGACTTTTCACGCTGCGCTTAACAAATCAAATGTCCCACTTAAGACCCAAGGCCCCTTTACCACTGCCCCCAATGATGTTCTCTTTAGAAAAAATTTCAAAGTCGAAGTTTTATTTCATTTATTTTTTTGTTGTCTTTGCAGATACTCGGCCTACACGGACATGACAATGAACACCTCACGGAGCACAGGGACTACTTGTGGAAAATCATTGGCGTGGTGGCGGGAATCTACGGCTTCTTCCTCATGGAGAGAATCTTTTGCTTTCTGGTTCCTCTGCATGGACATGTTAGTTCTTGAGAAGAAGGCTTGGCTTTCTTAAAGCGGCTTTGCTTTCTTAAAGCAGTGCTTTGCTCTTTGTTGCCCTTCAGAGCCACTCTCGAGGTGACTGCGGGGGTCCGTCCCAAAGGGGCAAGTCCATCTCTACTATACAGCTGGTAAGTCTCATTGCGGATGTTTTAGGATGAGTTTTTGAAGGCTGTTTGAAGATTAGTAAAGGAGTAATCAATACTTAGAGTGTTATTTTCCAGCAGGGACCAATACATGAGGAAGCAGACACTTCACCAGAGCAGAGGCCTTCAACGCAAAGTAAGCAAAATTCGTTTCATCTACTGTAGGTCAGGGGTGTGCAAACCTTTTGAGTTATGGGCCACATTGGGTTCAAAATATCGTCCGAGGGGTTGCAGGAAAGAAATATTGATTGGAATTTTGTATCTGCGGATACAGTACATTCTTCAATCTGATGCATAGGGTAAAAGGATAATCTAGGCCAATTGTTCTCATGCATTTTTTGAATAAGAATTAATTATTGTACTTGAAATATAAAAATAAAGCACATAATGTCCAATTACCCCGCGACCCTAATGAGGATAAGCGGTACGGCTTATAAGATGAGATGAGATAATGTCCAATTATGTGTGAATTTATTTCATTTTGTCCATACTTACAAGGTATGTACACACATACTGCTGAGGGTGCAGAAAGTGTGCATTCATAAGATTCTCTGTTTGTTTACATGGGTTGATTTGTGAGTCTTGATGTTTTGTTCTGCAACTAACCAAAAGTATGCCAGTGGAATTACCTTGCTTGTACACACCAGTGCTCTCTTTCATGTGGGAGAGCTAACCTATTTTCCAAAAAAACAGCCTGGGGAGGATTGGCAACGCCTGGCTGTACTTGCCCAAGACACTCCAAAGAAAGTGGTTCCCCAACAACTTCAGCGGTTATGGGATCTGTGATACACGTACATGTTATATTTAGTCTTATATACTGACGCTCCTCTACTTGCGAACATTTGACTTACGCAAATCAGTAGATTCGATCATTTTTTAGGACATTGCTGTAAGTTACATTTTGTATTGTGTGCACCTTTTTCCGAGTAGAGGACAGTACTGTAGTGCTTCTTTCTGCCGGGTGGTGCTGTGAAAGGTCACCCAGCATCCACACCGAAGAAGAAATCCGGCTTCTACTTCCTGGTTCGTGTCTAATCATAACAACGTGTATTGTAAGAACTTTGACGTTTATATTGTTTAATATGTCGTGCATCCATTCAATATGGTTGGTGTAAAGTGTAAGGAAGAGGCGAGCCGTTTCTGTTGAACCGAAAGTGGAATAAGAAAGTTTGATGCATTTGAGAAAATGGTTGGAAGGCTTTTTTTTGGCCACTTTTTACCACAGAGGAGGACCTCTTGACGCGCAACTCCCAAAAGTAAGTAAAACCTCACTGTATTTATCTTTATAGAGCATATTATTTTATTGAATGTTTATTTTTTAGTACAAACAATACAGGTTACTTAAACAAGCCTTAAACATACTTATATAAACCATAAGCATACAGAATATAGCACTGAAGCAACTTATGAACAAATTCAACTTGCGAACCATGGTTCGGAACCTAACTCGTTCGTAGGTCGGGTAGCGTCCGCATGTCTATAAATTGAACATTTTCATCAAATCAGTTTTGAAAGACACATTTCTCTTGGGCCTGGTGGCTCTTTTTCGCTGTTCTGTCCACCAAAAAGTGAAATATACTCGTGTGGCCATGATCCATTATCCCTGATTGCACATTGCTTGGCGGCTCTTTTTTGCCATAATTTCATAATTTCCCCCTATGATGAACTGCACTTAAAACGAAATGCGATGTTTTGCCCACAATCTGTTATCCCCAGTTGACTAAGGCTGAGAGCAGTGGCTGAGATAGCACATTTGTGTCAAGGGTGGCAAATCTTTTTTTTCGCTGTTATTTACGCCTAAAATGAACACAAACCGGACAGCCACGATCAATTATCTCTGGACGGCTATTGCTACAAGCAGGGGCTGGCAGAGGGTCTGTTTAAAAATGAGGGACTATTTTGTGTTTTTTTTCCCCATTAACCGCAATAAACGACAAAACCTTCGATTGGCAGGCCGGATTGAAAAGCCTTATGCCCCGTGAGTTTGCCCACCTCTGAGCTAGTTGATTCCGTTCAGGTCCTCATCTTATCTTTTCTTATCTTTTTCCAGGTAGTGGTGTTCCCATCCTCGCCCTGATGGTCATTGTGGGTGACAGTCTACACAATTTTGCTGATGGCTTGGTATTGGGTGCCGCATTCTCTTCTTCGCCCGAGACCGGCATGGCCACCACCGTGGCCATTTTGTGCCACGAGATCCCACATGAGATGGGTGAGGGCTTGCACCACAATCTCCAGACAAGACTTTGGTGTATAGCATTTTTTTCCTCTTGAAGGAGATTTCGCTATGTTGTTGAGCTCCGGACTACCCGTGAAGAAAGCGGTGATCATGAATTTTATCAGCGCCCTGACTGCTTTCGTGGGACTCTACATCGGACTCTTCGTCTCGGCTCAAGCACAAGTCCAGCAGTGGATCTTTGCGGTCACCGCAGGGATTTTTCTCTATCTTTCACTGGTGGAGATGGTGAGATACATAACCAAAGGCTGCTTTTTTAGAGCTAGACATTGGCTACAGTTAGCAATAAGCTAATATACAGTAGACTGCCCCAGGATACAGCGTTACCGCCTTACAACGTTTTCCCTTTATGTGGTGTAATAAGATGTTGTTCTGCCCTTCTTTACGAAATCTCCAATACACCCTATCAACAACAGATAATTCTGCTTGTCCAAAAACTTGCTATTGCTATCAATCAAAGTCATATAGAATTTTGGTCTACTATTGGTGAAAATGCCGATTTGCTTTTGGCAAACAATGCTTATCCTTGACCCTGCTGGTTCTGGCTCTGAAACTCTGCAGTCTTTGCATGCGCGTCAAACCAAAGGTGAATAAAATATAAAATGTCATTGATTTATATTGTTATTTAATATTACACATGTATATTACTTTTAAGTAGTACTTACTATGCACTTCTTTGTTATTTTAATGTTTTATCTGGGGTATCTGATGTCCGGAGCTAGTTACCATAGGTTTCTATCATCCCCTATATGGCAATGTCACTTTGGAATTCTTAACTCAGAACAGATCAATATTGTATCTTGGGTCTACTGTATTCTACAGAAAAGCAGCAACCTAATTTTTTATGTCCCTGTTTTCTGTTGTCCGGCAGCTTCCCGAAATGAGTCACTTGAAAAGCGGGCGACCATTAGTGGCGTTCCTCCTGCAGAACGTCGGCCTCTTGTCGGGTTGGGCCTGTCTCCTTCTGCTTGCACTTTTTGAACACAAGCTCAAATTCTAACATGAAAATAAAGCTGAATATCTTATGAAAGTGTCTCCTTTTTTAGGATTACAGTAAGTCTCAGTAAGTAAGGGTTGTGCCTAATGAATGCAGGGTTTGTACAGGTGCTTGAAAACCTTAAAAAATGTTAAATTTTATTGTTGTGTTTTCAAGGATTGAAAAATCCTTGAATTTTAGGTGAAGTGCTTGAAAATGATTGAAATTCTTGCCATGTTTCACAACAAGTCTGCTCAAAAATGATGTTAGTTATTCCCTCTTGATTAACGGCAGCTGGCATTAGTCTGTACGGCATTTTACTATGAAGCGTCATCGGCCCTTACGGATCATGCCTAAGAGGACAGGTGCAGGTGACACCTAAAAGGGCACTATGAAATGTGTATTAGTGCCAGGATTACGTATCAATTATAAAAAAGTGTTCAAGTGTTCAAGTGTAATGGGAAAAACTTAAAAATGCAAGCTACTTTGGCTGTAATTTTATAAAACACTCATGGTGAGAAAATATTTACACACATATTCAGATATACTAATATATTTGCAAAGCATTCCATTCATCTATCCATTATCTGCACCACTTATCCTCAGTAGGGTTGCAGGGGTGTTGGAGCCCATCCCAGCAATCTTCGGGCAGTTGGCAGGGGACATTCTGAACCGGTTTCCAGCCAGTCGCAGGGCACACAAACACAGACAACTCACTCATTCAAGCCTAGGGACAATTTGGAGCGGCCAATTAACCTTACATACATGATGATGGAATAGGAAGGAACCGGAGTGCCCGGGGGAAACCCACACAAACACGGGGAGAACATGCAAACTCCACACAGGAAGGCCAGTCGCTGAATTTGATCCCATGACCTCAGAAGGTACCGCGCACGCCCTAACCACTTAGCTGCCATGCCGCCCGAAGCATTAAATATAAAAAAATATCATGTCTTGATAATCGCACACGCAAGATTAAAAATTGCATATATAAATTGCAGATATAGTTGTGGAACTGCAAAATACATGATTCACACCGGATTTCTTTTTTTAATGCTAGTGGAGTAACTGAAGAATTGGCTTTAAAAGTCCTTTAAAAAGTGTTTGAATTTTGGCTATAAAAAGGTGTACGAGTGAATGAAAGTGATTACATTTCTAATTAATTAATGAGTTGTAAATTGTGCTTGGATGCCAACCAATTATGTAACGCCCGCCCCACCAAATCAATATATTAAATACGATTGTTTGGTGGGTATTGTAACGTTCTTTGAAAAATGACCTTTTCTTGAAAATAAGGGAATTAGTGACTTTTTATATTTGTAGCCATAGAGTTACTGCACTTCACAATTTTTACCACTTAATGACAGTCAAGTATCATTTTATCATCGTGATAATAAGTTCGCACAAGCTTTAATATTTAATTTCTGTTTTATTTTTTTCCCCTTCATTGCTGTGTAAAAAAACCCATTAAATATTCCTATACTTTTAATTGACCATCTTTGACCAACAAACTGTAGTTACTAATATGCAAAAAATAAATATGAATGTTTTTTTTTAATACATCCAAGAAACTCACTGGGTGAAAACTGTAAAAATAAAAACAAAGAATACATTGATTTTTAGGTTAAAGGGAAGTGCAGAGAGCTGGGTAGCGGCCAAGGAAGGGGTCCTTGGCGCGACGATCCCCGGCTACAGAAACTGGCTTTAGGGACATGGAATGTTACCTCTCTGGAAGGGAAGGAGCCCGAGTTGGTGTGTGAAGTTGAGAAGTTCCGACTAGATATAGTCGGACTCACCTCCACACACGGCTTGGGCTCTGGTGCCAGTCCTCTCGAGAGGGGTTGGACTCTCTTCCACTCTGGAGTTGCCCGTGGTGAGAGGCGCAGAGCCGGTGTGGGCATATTAGTTGCTCCACGGCTCAGCGCCTGTATGTTGGGGTTCACCCCAGTAGAGGAGAGGGTAGCCTCCCTCCGCCTTCGGGTGGGGGACAGGTCCTGACTGTTGTTTGTGCTTATGCACCAAATAGCAGTTCAGAGTACCCACCCTTCTTCGAGTCCTTAGAGGGTGTGCTTGAGAGCGCGCCCCCAGGGGACTCCCTCGTACTGCTGGGAGACTTCAACGCTCACGTGAGAATTAACAGTGAGACCTGGAGGGGCGTGATTGGGAAGAACGGCCCCCCTGACCTGAACCCAAACGGTGTTTCGTTATTGAACTTCTGTGCCCGTCTTGGCACCAGGAAACCCTAGGCCGTAGTTCCATGATAGACTTTGTTGTCGTTTCGTCGGACTTGCGGCCCCATGTTCTGGACACTCGGGTGAAAAGAGGGGCGGAACTGTCAACTGATCACCACCTGGTGGTGAGTTGGATCCGATGGTGGGGGAAGATGCCGGTCCGACCCAGCAGACCCAAGCGTGTTGTGAGGGTCTGTTGGGAACGGCTAACAGAATCTCCTGACAGAAGAAGTTTCAATTCACACCTCCGGCAGAACTTTGCCCATGTCCCGAGTGTGGCGGGGGACATTGAGTCTGAATGGAGGATGTTCTGCACCTCCATTGTCGAAGAGGCTGATCGGAGCTGTGGCCGTATGGTAGTCGTGCCTGCGGCGGCGGCAACCTTCAGACCCGTTGGTGGTCACCGGCTGTGAGGGATGCCGTCAAGCTGAAGAAAGAGTCTTATCGGGCCTTCCTGGCCTGTGGGACTCTGGAAGCAGCTGGCAGGTATAGGCTGGCCAAGCAGAATGCGGCTTCGGCGGTTCCGAGGCAAAAACTCGGGCATGGGAGGAGTTTGGCGAGGCCATGGAAGCCGACTTCCGAACGGCTTCGAGGAAATTCTGGTCCACCATCCGGCGTCATTGGGTCGGGGAGCGGCATGCCATCGACACTGTGTATGGTGCCGGTAGGGCGCTGCTGACCTTGACCCGGGACGTTGTGAATCAGTGTGTGGAATACTTCGAAGACCTCCTCAATCCCACCGACACGTCTTCTTTTGGAGAAGCAGAGTTAGGGGACTCTGAGTTGGGCTCCCGCATCTCTAGGGTTGAAGTCACCAAGGTGGTCAAAAAGCTCCTCGGTGGCAGGGCCCCAGGGGTCGATGAGATCCGCCCGGAGTTCATTAAGGCTCTGGATGTTGTGTGGGTTTCATGGTTGACACGCCTCTGCAGCATCGCGTGGACATCGGGGACAGTGCCTCTGGACTGGCAGACTGGGGTCGTGGTTCCCCTCTTTAAGAAGGGGGGCCGGAGAGTATGTTCCAACTACAGGGGAATCACACTTCTCAGCCTCCCTGGTAAGGTCTATTCAGGGGTACTGGAGAGGAGGGTCCGCCAGGAGGTCGAATCTCGGATTCAGGAGGAACAGTGTGGTTTTCGTCCTGGCCGTGGAACACTGGACCAGCTCTATACACTCTGCAGGGTCTTTGAGGGTGCATGGGAGTTTGCCTGTCCGGTCTACATGTGTTTTGTGGACTTGGAGAAGGCATTCGACCGTGTTACTTGGGAGGCCCTGTGGGGAGTGCTTCAGGAGTATGGAGTACCGCACAGTCTTACCCGGGCTGTGCGGTCCCTGTATGCCCGGTGCCAGAGTCTGGTCCGCAATGCTGGCACTAAGTCGGATTCGTTCCCAGTGAGGGTTGGACTCCGCCAGGGCTGCCCTTTGTCACCGATTCTGTTCATAACTTTTATGGACAGAATTTCTAGGCGCAGCCTTGGTGGGGATGGAGTCCGGTTTGGGGTCCTCAGCATTAAGTCACTGCTTTTTGCAGATGACGTGGTGCTGTTGGCTTCCTCAGGCCGTGATCTTCAGCTCTCGCTGGAGCGATTCGCAGCGGAGTGTGAAGCGGCCGGAATGAGGATCATCAGCTCTAAATTTGAGACCATGGTACTCAGTCGGAAAAGGGCGGCATGCTCCCTCCGGGTTGGGGATGAGATCTTGCCCCAAGTGGAGGAGTTCAAGTATCTTGGGGTCTTGTTCACGAGTGAGGGTAGGATGGAACGGGAGATTGACAGACGGGTCGGTGCAGCAAAGCTCTCGATCTACCGGTCGATCTACGTACCTACCCTCACCTATGGTCATGAACTTTGGGTCATGACCGAAAGAACACGATCCCGGATACAAGTGGCCGAAATGTGTTTCCTCCGCAGGGTGTCTGGGTTTTCCCTTAGAGATAAGGTGAAAAGCTCAGTCATCCGGGAGGGACTTTGTGTAGAGCCACTGCTCCTCCACATTGAGAAGAGCCAGTTGAGGTGGCTCGGGCATCTGATAAGGATGCCTCCTGGACGCCTCCCTCGGGAGGTGTTCCGGGCATGTCCCACCGGCAGGATCCCCGAGGGCAACCCAGAACACACTGGAGAGACTATGTTTCTCGGCTGGCTTGGGAACGCCTCGGGATTCCGTCGGATGAGCTCGAGGAGGTGGCTGGGGATAGGGACGTCTGGGCTTCCCTTTTAGGCTGCTGCCCCCGCGACCCGACCTCGGATGAGCGGAAGATAATGGATGGATAGATGGAAGGGAAGAAATTTATGATTTCTACTTTTAGTTGTAACCAAAATTGCAAATATTCCCCAGTGAGCAATATTTGATCATTAAATGTCGGTGTATATTGTTCCTCAAACGAGAGCTTGAAAGCACAGAGAATTCAAACTACGTAGATTCAACTGATCCAAACGCAACTCTTTTTTTGCCAAGCCTTTTGCAAAGAATGACAAAAATCCCCTCCAAAAAAAAGAAAAGAAAAAAGGAAGAAAGAAAAGAAACAAGGGGGAAAAAAATAGCAAATCATGTAAAGAATAAAGTAAGGAATAAAAAAAGAAGGAAATAATAAGGAAAAGAATGGAAAGTGAAGAAGAGAGAAAGGAAGAAAGTGGGAATAGAAACAAGAAGAATGAAATGAAAGAAAAAGCAGATAAAGAAAAACAGAAAGGGAAACGGGAGAATATGAAAGAGAAAGAAAACATGGACAAGAAAAGAGAAAAGAAGGGAAAACAATGGAAAAAGGCATGTGTAGGAGAAAATAAGGTAAAAAAAATTACCTTTAGCAGCAAGATGGTAAACAATCAGCTCCCTCTAGGCGAGCCTCATGCTATGTCAAATGAATATGAATATCTCGTGCATGTATTTAAAAACAGCGTGTTTATATGAAAGTTTGTGTATTTTTGCGTATTAATTAAATCAATATACGGTATATTTATTAGAATGAATTAAATTTTGACCACCAGGAAGAACTAAGTAATACACACGGTCGCTTTTAAAAAAATACAAATACCGGCGTCATGATTTTTTTATTACCAGGTGTTGTGCCCTTTTCCGACTCCTATGCAAATTCTTCCCCCCCTCCGATTTTAAATGAAAAAAACAACAACAATTTGTTTACACCGCGGGATCCAATGCAACCAGGGTTTCATTCACAATAAAAAAGATATTACATACAGGTATTATAGTAAATCAAATAAATATTATTTGTGTACAATTAGATATGATTGCAGAAATCATAGAGTACAGTGACGTTGGTGACTTTTCCATCTGCGTTAACAAACGCATTTAGTAAAATAGGATCGCACTTTATTGTTTAAATAAACGCGTTATATAGACTAGGATCTCCCAATTATTATAATTAGCTTGCTTTATTTTTTTTAAAGCGTATTATATAGAATACGATTGCTTTTGTCGGAAGCGTACATTGACGTTGGTGACATTTTCATCCGCGTTAAAAAACGCAATTTGTAGAATAAGATCACGCTTTGTTGTTTAAATAAACGAGTTATATAGACTAGGATCTCCCAATTATTATAATTAGCTCGCTTTATTGTTTTAATAAGCGTTTTATATAGAATACGATCAGGGGGGGAGGAATTTGCATAGGAGTCGGAAAAGGGCACAACACCGGAACTTTCTATTTTGAAGCTCCTCCCCAATTTACAGAGCAGACCTGGTTACAATAAATACGTCTTCTTATCTTCTTCTTAGCGTAATGCCAGTAAAAAAGTGTTTCTGTTCGTTTTTTAAAAGTAATGACTGTAAATTGTACTAATTTAAAAATAATGACGAAAACATGATGGAGGTGGACTCGATCCGGCAGCTGGCGCTTCAAGTAAGATCGTTTAGTTGCTATAAGGTTCACTCGTTAATCCAAAGTTAAATTTCTTACACATATACAAGTTTTAGTCGTATTTTGTGGTCGATACATTTTCTGCTGTCTAAAGTTAATTGGAGTCACCGGTATCAATTAGAAGGTGACGACACAATTTGGGATGGAACCCATGGTATATTTTATTTAATTTACATTTAACTTATTTCCTTTGTCTTTCACATTACGTTTTGCTTAATTTGATGCTTTTTCCTTTTGGTATTGAGATTTGGTATTGTGTTTTGATTTCTCACACGGTTTTTTTGACAATGTTCTGACTGTAAACGGCAATTTTTTCTATAAAGACTAAACAAAATAAATAAATGAAATAAAATAAACTGACGCCATTTTACCAAGGTCGTATTTATTTAGTTGTGATTGCTGCAAGTAAAAAAATGACAGAAACATCTCTCTGGGTTAAAAATTTTATGCTAGATCACAATGCTAACAACCGGGGTTATATATACATGACGGGATCATCTTCCAGATCAATCACAACTCTTACAATTGCCGCGGGAATTGTCTAGTTTTTACATATTTTCCCATTAATAATATTTGTTGTTTGTATTTTTCAAGGAGTCAAGATATTTTAATAACCAAATTTATTGTACTAATAATAAAAATCAGGGGAAAGCAATGTCCTGGCTTTAAATTGAAATGTGTCAATAAAGACCCCAAAATGCAAGAGGATGCCCTATTATGGAGTTCTTTTTTCTATTTCCCCCCTTTTTTTGACTATCGGTTGATATGATAAAATATATAGTCAAGTCATGTTTATTTGTATAGCCCTTAAACCAGTCATGACTCCGGCCCGCGGGCCAATTACAGCCTGTGATCAAATATTTACTGGCCGGACCAGTCTGTCATAAAATTATTAATATGTGGCCAGACATTAATGTTGACCGCACTATAAAATAAAGTTGTACAAAAAACAAATGACCATTAGACCAGATGATGAAATTAGCCCTTTGGCCACCCTGCCTTTGGCTATCCGTGAGAATTTTAGCTCACCCCATTTCCGACAGGCCGACTGTAAATAAAAAAAAAAAAGAAGGAAAGTTGACTGTAAGGATTGCCGGTTCCAGGACAAGTGGAAATTATAGTATTTTTTTCACTGATATCCGAAAAAAACTGCATCAGCCTAATTCGCCAAGAGACTGTGGTTGTTTTCAAAGAATACAACTGCCGGACAAAACATGCTGGCTGCAAAAATCTAACTGCAGACAAGTGCTGTGAAAAGATAAAGCAACATCACAGCAGTGCTTTTTCAAGAGACCCTGAGAGTCAAATAAAAATGTTACAAATGTGAGCTACAAGGCCACGATGCTCATCGCTAAGCACTGCAACTCTCTCCCGGAAGGTGAATTTATTAAAAACTGTTGAAAGAATGCCAGACTAGATAGTCAGCCCTCACACATTTTCAGCTTACTAAATCTAGCCCGCTTTCTAAAAAATTTGGACAGCCGTGCCTTAATCACAAGGAGTCTCAAAGGGCTGCACTGACCACAGTTTGTTGCAAACCACAGATTATTATTACACCATCCCCTGATCTAAAACCTACATGAGGGCAAGGAAAAACTCAAAAAATCTATACATGAGGAAAATGAAGAAACCTTGAAGGGACCGCACACGAGGGTATCCCCATTTCTGGATGACCGGCCTGCAATGGATTTTGTAATGACAAATAATACACACATATTGTCAACATTACATATAGGTCATTCATAAGCTATAAAATAGAAGTCTGTTTTAAGCCTAGATTTAAGCAGGTCCACTGAGGTTGCATAAACAATCTTAGGAAGAGCATTCCACAACATCTGTGCCCGAATGCAGAACGCTCACAAAATTGCAGTTCTCTTCTTGGCTCTTGGGATAACTAGTAGACCAGCATTTTCAGAGCGAAGGCTCTGGACCGGAGCATAGTGGGAAATTAAATCTGAATGATATGAGGGAGCAAGTCCATGCATGATTTTATATACTATCAACAGAACCTTCAAATCACATCTTAAGCTAACAGGGAGCCAATGCAGGTTAGCTAAAATCTGGGTAATGTGATCAAACTTTCTTGTCTTAGTTAAAAGCCTCACTGCAGCATTTTGTACCAGCTGCAGGCTCTTGATTTTGGACTTCGGGAGACCGGAGAGTAGTACATTACAGTAATCAAGACGGGAGGTAACAAACGCATGAATTGTGATCTCCACATTGGACTCAGACAGCATAGGGCAAATTTTAGCAATGTTGCAAAGATGAAAAAAAAACTGTTCTAGTAGTATTTCTTAACGTGTGTTTGAAAGGACAGATCGGGGTCAACAGATATGATCTTAATATTATTTTGTAAGAATTACATTTTTTTTAAATTACCAAACAATTTTTATCATAAAATGTTCTGGCTGTAAATTGCAATTTGTCAATTAATACCTCAAAAATAAAATAAAGAAATGTCAACTTTATCATCAATTATAATGAAATCATGAATAAAGCAAACATTGATTTGAATACGAGGCAAATTACTTTTAAAAAATCATAGGTAGAGAAATGTCTATTTTTATTAAATAGTGGAATCCATACCTACTAGTCTCCGCCATGTTTGTCTGGTATTTGAGAGTGATCCTTTGGCGCTGGTTTTCAGTGCCCTCAAGTGGTCAAATGTTACACACTTGGGCTTTAAATCTGCTTAAAAATGACACTGATACTGCTCTCTGGTAACTTCACATTGGCATTGCATTTCTTTTTTCGTGATAAATAGAAGTTGGCATTAGTTTGTATGGCATTGTCCAATAAAGCGTCATCGCCCCGACGGGTCGCACCCAAGATGACAAGTGCCTCTTGTCCTCTTGTAAATTTTAATGGGAAGAACTTCCTGCAACTGTAAATGTAGGCTACATATTATGTTCATTTACCCCAACACCTACATATATGGGGAGAAATTTGTCTCAAATACAAATATTTTGGCGGTTTACTCAAAATCTAAAAAATCTTGGTGAATGCTCATGCAAGATTAAAAATCACAAATGTAAATCGCAAATATATTTGAGGATCTGCAAAATACATGAGTGACACCAGATTCCTTCTTTGAATGGTACTGTAGAAATTGGGAAATTCTCTTGAAAGACTTTAAAATTTGCTTGAAATTGGCCATTAAAAGGTGTACAGTAAACCAAAGGCGATTTCAGCCCTAAATCAAAAAATATACATTTGAAACCATTTTTTAGCCCATTATTTTATCAGTTAGTCAAGCAAGCTCCTTTTTAAACTTTGCTTCATTTGATTGTTTTTAAAGAGTTTTTGCAAGCGAACTTGGGGAAGAAATCGTTCTAAAGGTTCGGACGGCAGCACTTCCTCGGACACCACAACCAACAGTTTAGAACGACAGGTAAGTCACTTAATGGCCCTTTGCAGACACATGATCTAACCACATGACGACGCCATGACGGATGGCAGTCAACTGAAGTAAACTGTGGACGAGGCCAGTAAACAGAAGACAACACAAAAGCTATACTGTTTATTCACCACTGGAGAAGACCAGTCAAACCAATACTGTGCAGCTGTCCGATGACGTGGCTCACTTTGTCAGAAAGCACAAAGAGTGCTATGTAAATAAACTGAGGATAGCATCAGGGCTAGCTACCATCCCATAGTCTTCCTCCTGACATATTCACACATCTAAAGTCTGCCTGACTTTAATCTGAGCAATCTATCACTAAATTGTAATTGACTATCCCCGGTTACCAGCGCTGATCTAAAAAGCTCATAAAAGTTTGGATGTTGACTTAGAGGTCGACCGAATATCAGGTGGGACGATTATCGGCACAGATATTTGGGAATTTGACAGATATTGGTATTGCTATATTATGAAGCCGATATTAACCTCAACATCGAGCAGCAGCCAGCCCTAGCCTTGTTTTCCCCTCTCCTGCCTTCTGTCTCTCATACCACCGACTCCACGCCTTTTTATCGGATAAAAAAACGGGGGGAGCCCCTGAAGCCAGAAGTCCCCACTATGCACTATCCACAGACTGGAGCAAAAGTTAGGGCTGTCGTGAATATTTTTTATATTTGCGAATACAGTTCACATTCGCAATTAGTTGCTTTTGTGATCACCATTGACTGAAATGTCAAGGAAATGTCGCTAACATGACGGATTTTCCTATGCTTCTCGATTGTAGTCTGTATAATGTGTTTATAAAGAAATATTGACTGGTGTGATGAGGACAAAATAAAAGCAATTGTCGTCTATATAATGATTTTATTAAGACATTTATGCTAATGTCACTAACAACAATGTAGCTAAATGCAATAATATTCACGACCAGGGGCGATTTTAGGTTCAGAGCTCGTAATTTAATTTTCCCTGTACACCAACATTTACATACATCTTTCAGTCATTAAACATTTTATTTCGGTCATTTAAATACATAATAAATCATAAATAGATAACTAAATAATTGACCACTATGTTCTCAAACACAAGCTGTTTTATTAAAAAGAAGATAAAAAATTAAAAGTTATAAAAATTTGTATCAATTGATATTTTTTTAATAGGGAATGGTTTATAGACAATCCATCAAAATGTGATGTTGATGTGGTCAACTGATTAGGAGAAAATACATAATTATCAGAATACATCTTAACGCGGTGCCAAGAAGCAAATGGACTGAACCATTTCAAAGTAGGGAAGTGTTTCCGAGCCTGCGTTGTTCAAACTTTTGTTTTGTTTTCCTTTTTTTATCATTATTTTTTTAGGGTCTTCGTCATATTTAAGTTTACCCTGTCGTATATTAGGGAAAAGAGTTTTTAAAATCCTATAAATTTGGGGGGGAACTTGAGCCCACCAAAAACAGACTGATTACACCAATGTTCAAAACCACAACTTGTAGTACACACGTAGGCTTTATACAGCGTACTATATTAGCCATTTTCTATATTAGCCTTATTGCAATGCATGTTTATTGTTTGTAGTTGTTCACTGATTGCTGTAATCAGGGCACAATTGTGACTGAAACCCTGGTTTTATTGGATTTCTCTGTGTAAACCACAGGGTTGGGTAGGGTTACTTTAACTAAATTACTTTCAATTACTTTTGGATTACTCCAATACCAAATATGCTAATAAAAGACAAAATAAACTAAATATGAATAAAATTACTACATTTTGTGCAGGCTTGGGGAGTAACGGAATACATGGAACGGCAACAATTATGTTGGCAAGCTGTTTGGATTTATTTTCATTTTGTTTCTGTCGGATTTTATGTTAGTTTTGCCAGAGATCAAAGCCAGGAGAGAAAGCTTACCACGTGTTGTGAGTCATAATTTTATTCATATTTAGTGACAATTTTTAAACTTACAGCAAATGTATATCGGCTGCAAATATCGGTTATCGGTCTCCTCTTAATACTAATAATCGGTCCATCCTAAATGCTTCCAAGTTCTTTGCGGTGTTGTGCCGAAACATGCACTTGGGGCGTGAATTGTCCCTCCCAATTCAAACATTACCATAATGACTTTGTTTCTAATTTTGGGGGGAATGTAGTAGAACAGTAAAAGGCAAACCATTTGAACCTTGAATAGAAATGACTTTTATGTTATAATGCCATGTGCAAAAGTTTGCCGACGACACTGCGATCGTGGGATGTATCAGAAATGGGCAGGAGGAGGAGTACAGGAAATTGATTCAGGACTTTGTCGGATGGAGCGACGCAAACCACTTGCACCTGAACACCACCAAAACCAGGGAGATGGTGGTGGACTTCAGGAGAACTAGAACTCACCCGGTTCCTGTAACCATCAAAGGAGAATGTGTAGAATTTGTCCAGACCTACAAATACCTGGGTGTGCAGCTGGAAAACAAACTGGACTGGACTGCCAACACAGAAGCTCTATGTAGGAAAGGGCAAAGCCGACTTTACTTCCTCAGAAGGCTGGCCTCCTTCAAAATCTGCAAAAAGCTCCTGAAAATATTCTATGAGACAGTTGTGGCAAGCGCCCTCTTCTATACGACAGCGTGTTGGGGAGGCAGCGTCAAGAAGAAGGATGCCTCTCGTCTCAATAAACTGGCTAGGAAAGCAAGCTCTGTTGTGGGCAAAGAGCTGGACAGCCTAACAACAGTAGCTGAGAGACGGGCACTGGAAAAGCTGCGGTAAATCATGGGCAATCCATCGCATCCACTACACAGCATTATCTCCAGACAGAAGAGCAGTTTCAGCGACAGACTGCTGTCACTGTCTTGTACTACGGACAGACTGAAGAGATCTTTTCTTCCTCATGCCATGAGGCTCTTTAACTCTACCCGGCAGAGTAAAAGCCCACAGTAAACCACACCACCTATATTGCATATTACTGAATCTTATTGCAATATGTATTCTGTGTAGCACTATTTAGTTATTCTATATAACACGCTACAGTGGGCATTTGCACGTCACACTGGGTATTTGTATATTGTATTCTTTTTGCTTTATTATTGTATTGTTCTCAGCTCAGGGATGCTGCTGGAAATGTGAATTTCCCTTCGGGGATGAATAAAGTATCTATCTATCTTTTAAGCATGTTAAAAATATTTACTTTGGCGAAATGACGCCCATCCCTTGAACATTTGGCTCTTATTTTATCCGTTGATAATTCAACAGTACATTTCGGTGTTAATAAGCTTTATGGTCGAGAACGAAACAGTTTTCAATGCATGTGATATTTGGAACCTTACTGTTTTGAATCGCCTGTTAATGGCAATAAAAGCAGCTTGTTTACAAATCTATCATTGGTAAGAAATGGCAACGGCAATTTTGAATAGGCTATTGCATTTAGCCACAGCATACGTTAGGCACAATCAGCTGCAGTAGGATTAGCAAACTTATTCTTTTATACTTTTTTTCATATTGAGTGTCTTTGACATTATTCGTACCTAAAATTCTCACTGCAAATCCTGGAGGGTTACCAGTCCCTATGTTTGGGTTCACGGTTCTGGTTCGCACAGCCCACCACACAGAAATAAATCACCATCCTGATAATATTTTTCTGTTGTAGTTATTTTTAATCTGAATTGCTCATTAAACTGCTGCCTTCTCAGGTGCTTTGGTCGTCCGTCAAGACTCTCATTCTGCCGGGTAAGGCAACGTGACGTCACGTGCAAAGGGTCAATATTAAATACTTGATTACCTGCCTTGTATACACCTACTTGCTAACCAAATAATAACTCTACTAATAATAACCATAATTTGACCGAAGTAAATTCCTCAAAACTGATAAAAAAAACAACTACACAAGTGGACTGTGGCCAAGCCACCCATTTCCCGTGCCATTGTTGGATATGCGCAGACTGGGAACAAGTTCAACACTCCATCATCACCCATCAGTTCTAAGAAGTGTGCCGCCCATAAAACTTCATGTCAACACTGCCGGGTACGCTATGATGGTGTCTTATGTTATAAAACAGAAAGGGTGTGGTATGCCTTATGCGCGTCTGCACATTGTAGAATGTAGAGACCTGCACGGGTCAGGATGGATGCCCTCCCCGAAATGTTTCTGCCTTTTTAGGAGGGGAATGCGTCGTCTTACTTTTTGGCACCAGGAGCAAATTAAAAAAGCAAAACAAAAAACATGCAACCTCCTTTCTGAAATCAACTTATGAATGAGAATGCCTTATACAAATAATGATCTTTTTTCTATTTTTTTTTTCATGCAATCTCCATGACAAATCCCACAAATTCCTGAGTCATAGAAAGAAAACAGTCAGACCAAGATTGTAATCAAACAGGAGAATGCTTCATGAGCCAAAGGGGGACGAGAAGTGATGCATTCAGGGTCAGTAGAAATTCTGTGAGCGTCATCTAAAAATAGCTTACCTTCTCGTAACATCTCCTTTTGTTTTAGTGATAATATAAATACTGTCTTGCTATTGTATGTTTTTGTGCTACAGATTACAAGAATATAATTGAACCGAGTATTGTCTTGCAATACAGTGAATCCTGGTGTCCCAACCTGATGACGTGTACACTTTACGGTGTGAAATAATATGGTTTTTTTTTGGCCCATCTTTGCACGGGGTTTTCGCAGATTCTTGAAAAGTCTTAAAAGGCATTTAATTTATCATTCTAAAAATAAGGCCTTAATTGGCATTAAAATGTCTGAAATACAATTTTCTAAAGTTTTAGAAGGTTGAACACGTTAATAAGATTATCATTTGTTTGAACCAAAAAGATTTAGTAACTTGTATCAATTGTCTTTTTTTTTTAATAATTCACTTTTGTGGCAACATGCGTGATCACAATAACGGTGATCTGATTTCAGTCTGGCCTTGGTACTTTGATTAGAAAAAAGGGGATTCCAGCAATGAATACCTCAACTTGCAGGGATTTTTATGCCTTTTGATGTTTCACCTAAAATAACTTAATTGAATGGAATGTTTTCTCACATTATTTAAATTAAGGGTTCTGATGGCCGAAGGCTGGATTGTGATCATTCTTTTGAGTCCTCGTTGTCTCCCATACCACTATTATTAATAACCGTTCCTATTTTAGCCTCTGTCTCAAAACAGAGAATAAACAGATCTGAACGTTGGAAGCATCGCTTAGGCGTGGGTCTAAAAATAGACCTTTTCATAATAGTTAGATGAAATATATAGTCCAAGGGAAACCATTTGCTCTGCTCATAGAAGTTTGGATCTCAAAGTCCCTAAAAAAGGCTCACTTGAGGGCATGGCCAGAGCAGGAAAACCCTGTTAATTGCGGGCCCTTATCTTTTTTCTCCTTTTTTGCTTGGTGAAGGATGTCACATCCTCTTGATTGGTCGCTCATACAACCTACAAAGGTGGTGTAAGTTGTAAGACTCTGAATGTAAAATAAAAAATAAGCTGTCGATTTTTTTAAATATTCACCTTTTTTTAAGATAACTTTTCGTCTTAGTCATCTGTAGGCACTTTTTCAAGTTGTTTTGTGATTAGACTCTAGAAATGGGAGACTGCCATCTAGCGCAGAAATATAGGAATTTTAAACGGTCATTGTTGCTTTTCAAGTTCTTAACCGATTTGATACACCAGGTATGCATGATTTTGAAAAATAGTGAGGTATTTGAAGCACTCGTTAGATCTCTGAGGCAAACATACTATCCTGGTTCGCTTCCATAAGATCTTAATCTTCCTCCTAAATATTCATACTTCATACGCATTTTAGAAACTGCTACACTTTCTTGTACTGTAAACACATTGCAGAATGCTTAAAGGCTAATGCAATGCAAATGAAGAGCGAGTGGCAGGGAGGGAGACTCAAACCAAAGAGGATGGAAAAAAGAGAGAAGGCGCATTACAGAGCGACGCACTTGTTGGATGCAAGGGGACTGCGGTCGATGAAGGGCATGTCGCCTCCTTCCGTCCTCCATTTCTAGGAGTAACTTGTGCGCCAAGAAGTGTGAACAAAAATCCGCAAGCTGCGGAAAGCAGTCTCCTCAAAGAATAAGCCCTGCAGATTTTTTCGATCCAGACCAGGAGCCAGAAGTGGATTTAATGGATGATAACAGGCAGAGCTGATGCAGCTGTCCGACATGTAGCCCCATTCCTCTCTGCCCTGGTCCCTTTCATATCGTGCCTTGGGCTGGGCCATCATCAGAAAGAAACTTCCATGTGTAAGTTTCAAGCTCTCTATTAAGTAGAGGGTTTGAAGGTAAGGGACGGAAAAGGACATTTGTCAGTCAGAAATGCTTAATGGTCTGCATTTATATAGAGCTATTCAAGTCACTGTAGACTTCCCAAAGCACAAAAATTCATGGCACCTACCTGTTTATCAAGTGTTCATTGGCTTGCCTATAGACATTTAGTTAGGAATAGAATCTGCATCTTCTCTGTCCCAAGATGAGCACTCTATCTCCCGAGCTAGTGCCACCCCTTCATTCAGGTCGCGCCTGCTATTTCTAAGGTTGCCTATTTATTTACCTGGGTTGCGAATTTACCTCGCATATTCTCGAGGATAGCCTTCTCATTTCCTTGTTTATTTTCATACCCCACTTTTCCTCCTGAGTTGCAGTTGTGATAATTTTGTCGTTCCGTTTTGCCACTAGATGGCCTTATTTCACCTTTTCTGTGTCACACAGCCATATCAATGAAAATAAGACAGGCTGGTTGCTTCAAAGATATAATAATGATAAGGAATGCACTGCTAGTGGGTGATATCAGGCACCGTGGCCTACAGTAGTTTTTATATTTGTGTATTGATTTAGGCTCCTTTACAGTTACACAAGACAGTGTACAAAATATTTGTCGTGATAAACAGCGCTTCAATAATCTGTGAATACGTGACGCTTTGCAGAAGTGATCCAACAAGAGTTGTCCCATAAACCACGCAATAAGATTGCTGCGGTGCACTGACTAAGGAAGTGACTTTTAAAATAAATAATAATTTTACTTCTTACAACTACTGTGATTAATTGGACTCAACAGTGTAGTGGATCAACATTCACTGCAAAATTGAGTAATCTTTAATTTAACTGATGAGTGGATTAGTGTCAGGCCAGCTGTTGCCGGGCTGGTAAACCTCGACGTGCATAAAGGTGTTTACTCATCTGGATGGCACGCCGCCTGCATGCAAAAGGTTCAAGTTTATTTACCCCAGTCAATAAAAAAATCTCAGAAACTGAGCAACAATAGTGAACTCGGCAATAGTTCCACTTACATGTGAGCATTGCATAATAAATATGACAATTCCACTATGGATGGAATGTGGGACATGCCAGTCCCTGACAGGCTGGGGAAGACGGTCCCAGACGTTACTCACGGAAAGTCTTGGAGTGGAACATGAAAGGTCCACCTCCCTTCTCTGACCCAGTCAGATAGATTTGTGAATTGAGGGCAGGCTGTCACGTACAGTAAATGTACAGTAAACGACTACCGGAAATATTGGTTTAGGTTGTTTAGAAAAGTGGATAAGTGTCTTGATCAGTTTTTAGGACATAATATAAAAAAAGAGCAGTCAATCTGAATTTGTAGACTGCATCAGAAATCTAATAGTTCCTTAAATTGATTGGTAATCTTTTGACCAGATTAAGAAGTAATCCAAGATGGTATAGACCACGGGTCGGGAACCTTTTTTACCCAATGAGCCGAGAACCCAGAGGGAGACGACAAAGATGGCATAGATATTAGTCTACCTGGTGTGAAGAGGGGTAAGAGGTCACTCATCAAGAGGGTAAGTCAACTGCAGGAGAGAGAGTGGGAAAGGTGAGAT
Source organism: Urocampus carinirostris (assembly GCF_059441175.1). Taxonomy (NCBI): domain Eukaryota; kingdom Metazoa; phylum Chordata; class Actinopteri; order Syngnathiformes; family Syngnathidae; genus Urocampus; species Urocampus carinirostris. The sequence goes on from NC_142366.1 coordinate 3,817,680, forward strand.
GGCACAACATTCATTTGGACAGGTAACTTAAAATTAGTTTTACCTGGTTATATCAGTATCAGAAATTATTTTCCCCCCATTTTATTAACACTCCACTTATTGAAACATAAATATTTTGTTTGTTTGTTTGTACATGATTCAATTGTTTGTTTGTTTGTACATGATTCAAATTGAATCGTTTCTTGTACATGATTCAATTGTTTGTTTGTTTGTACATGATTCAAATTGAATCGTTTCTCCGGCGCCGTCACGAATGGCAGCCACTCCAGCAGCTCCCGTGTTATTTTCGATTGTTCTCAGCTCAGGGATGCTGCTGGAAAAGTGAATTTCCCTTCGGGGATGAATAAAGTATCTATCTATCTATCTATAATATTTTGATTATAAGAGAAATTTCAGCAAAATCTCCAAACCCGATCCCCAGACAAAATACAAATTTTCAGCGCATTTTATTTAAGTGTGTAGAGTTTGATGATTTGATAAAGTTTATGAAATAAGAATAACATCAGAGCCTGTGTCCCATATCAACAAATATACCACTTTGAACTTGTCCCCCTGCGCAATTACTTTAGATCGTTAACGCTCATTTTTAATGAATTTTTTTTCCATGAATATTTTTTTTAACACAAGGTGCAAGCAGAGTTATTTTGTAAAAATGTCACAAATTACTGCAAACGAGGATTCTGACGAGCTAACCTTCGGTGCAGCTGTGTGAAAAGCCCCGCCCAGCCCTACCGCTCACCCAATCAAATTGGTTTGTGTGCTTGGCTGGTGTTACTGGCTGTTTAGTCTTTTAGTTTTTTTTTTTTTTTATCATAGAGCGTCCCAACAGTGAACCTAAATTGTTGAATGAGCGTCCATATAAAGGATTCCTGAGCGACGTACAGCCAAAACGGGGTCTGCTGGTGTGACACCTTGACTATAAACTGTGGTGGGGACTATGCTCTGTTTTATTGGACTGAACCATTACTATTACTACGTCTACCATGCGTGCATTTGACTCAACCTTACTTCTCATGGACCTAATCTAAATCCTTAGTCCCAGATGAGCAAATTTCTCATCTAAAAGCTTTAACCTCTGTCAACCCGTATGCCCAGTTATAGTTGGTTTCAATCGGCGTTGATTATTCAACTGTTTTCCTGGAGGCACACCGACTGCCTGTAAAGGAAAAGAATAGTGGGCCAGGACTTCTTTGGCAGTCGTTTTGCATTTTTGGACTTTTCTAAGAATGTGGAACTAAAACGGAGCAATTAACTGGCAAAAACTACCAGTTCTCATAACACTTACATAATCGTAATGCTTTACTATAAGACTGGAAAATGTGATATATCTCTTTTAGGCTATTGCGCCTCTTCAGCCTGGAAAAACTGATGTCAGTGATACAGGATTAACATTGGAACTTGGATTATTGAAGACCTCAGTGGTTTGGAAGTAGCAGGCTACTTCAAAACATTAAAATAGTAATTTTGTGGAAGGTTACAGTTGATTTTATTATGTGGATAATGAGTATGTTTGTCATGTCCTGCACGGTTGTCATGGCGCCCAGCTGGCTCCGCCCCTTGACACCGGCTGAGACGCTTTGGACTGATTGCTTTTGGAGTACTTAAGCTCGCCTTTTGGAACTGCCCGCTGCCAGATCACTGCTTAACCTTGTTGAAAACCTGTTCATGCTTGTTTGATCTGAGTAATGCCTAGATTGTAATTTTGCCTGCATTTGAACCTGCTTTGTTTTGTTTTTGGTCCGTTTGTGTGTTGGACAACTTTTCTCTCTCAAATAAAGTGACAGATCATCTACGCAAATGAGTTCAGACTTCCTGCTTCCCGGCCCGTTTCGTGACAGAATGATCTGGCCAAACAATGTGAACTCAGCGAACGATCCCAACACAATTTGGGGAAAGCTGGAGGACGCCGTTTGGCGATCGCCCGGTGAGGTCGCCCCCCTTCAGCTGCAGGTCGAGCAAGCTCAATGCATACAACGCCAGATGGAGCAATTAGCTCAGCGGACTGAGTCCCTGTCGCGTCAGCTGAATGAGTTCCTATTGGCAACGGCCCCGCCTTCCGCGGCTCCTTCTCTGGCCGTGATGTCACCTTCCCTGCCCACTCGAACCACGGCCCCGCCCGTCGTGGCCATTGCTGCGCCGAGCTGTCCGAGGTTCCTGTCAGCCTCAACGCCGCGCCTGTCGGCCGACTTTCCATGCCCATCAGTCGGTCTGACTCCCCTGCTTGCCTGTCTGACTCCCCTGCTTGCCTGTCTGACTCCCCTGCTTGCCTGTCTGACCCCCCTGCTTGCCTGTCTGACCTCCCTGCCTGCCTGTCCGACTCCCCTGCTTGCCTGTCCGACTCCCCTGCTTGCCAGTCCGAGTCCGCCGACCGCCAGTCCGACTTGTCAGCCCGCTGCTCCCCGTTCCTGCGTTTTGGAAGAGGGAGTGGGGTTGCCCTCATCGGGAGCGTCGACCCATTCTGGGGGGCGAGGTATTTGTTTCCTTTTGGGACCTCAGGAGCTGTCCCTTGAAGGGGGGTTCTGTCATGTCCTGCACGGTTGTCATGGCGCCCAGTTGGCTCCGCCCCTTGACACCGGCTGAGACGCATTGGACTGATTGCTTTTGGAGTACCTAAGCGCGCCTTTTGGAACTGCCCTCTGCCAGATCATTGCTTAACCTTGTTGAAAACCTGTGCATGCCTGTTTGATCTGAGTGATGCCTAGATTGTAATTTTGCGTGCCTTTGAACCTGCTTTGTTTTGTTTTTGGTCCGTTTGTGTGTTAGACAACTTTTCTTTCTCAATTACAGTGACAGATCGTCTACGCAAATGAGTTCGACTTCCTGCTTCCCAGCCCGTTTCGTGACAATGTTTCTTTATGTGCAGACTCCAGAAAGAACATACTCCAATAACTTACACAGGGTTCGTACGAGTGCTTAAAATCTGGGATAATGCTTGAATTTTAATGTTGTGTTTTTAAGGTCAGGGAAATGAAATTCTTGTCAGTCTGACTTGACAGACTGCACAATAAACAAATATATATATGGATTACACAAAATTATCCCAAACCTGACTTCAAGTCGCGCGGTTGAAACTAAATGTCCTTCATTGAAGTACACGGTCCAAAAATCACAGTCGGCAAAATGAACGGAAAATGATACTCGTACTTAAGGTTTGATGCAGACCTGCAGAGTCCGGGTACCCGTTGAAATTAATCCAAGGAAAGAAAGTCTATATTTCCAAAGGTAAGGGTGGGAAAAATATATATCCATTGTCCGCCGCGACAACAGGTCTCACTCACCTTTACCACACTTCCCGTCAGCCCGCGTTTGCTCCACCCCTTTTTTTTAATTCGCTAAACATATCAGAATAAGTGTCTCAAATAAATATATTGAAAAAATATACAGATGCAAATACATATTATACATGGGTTACACATATTTACAAAGAAAGACGGTACACCGAGTTTTCAAAGCTTTAATAATAATAATATATCTTTCATATTGTGCAGAAGTCTGGGGCAATAATTACAAAAGTTCACTACAGCCCCTTTTTATCCTTCAAAAAGAACCATGCACAGGGTAGGATATCGGGATCATACTAATATTTTATTCATGCAGTCCAAATTATTAAAATTGGATGATTTAATACAACTGTTATTTAAGGTCAACAAAAACATAGTGCCAGAAAACATACAAAAATTATTCACTCGGAAAGAGGGAAATTATAACTTGAGGGGCTGTGGTGAATTCAAAATCCCAAAGGTGAGAACCACCAGGAAAAGTATGTGTGTGTCTGTGTGTGGAGTCAGACTTTGGATTAAATAGCAAAATGAGATCAAACAATGTCCAAATATCCATGTGTTCAAATTTAAATACAAAAAAGCATTACTGGCGAAATACAGGGATGAAGAAAATGGGATATGAGGGAGATTGGAAATACTGCATTTCAAACTATGGTTAACTTGTTGTTATTGTTGCTATTATTATATCAGAACTGTTATTACAAGTATTGTGTTTATTTTTATTGTTATTATTACTGGTGCCGCAGTGACATTATGCGCATTATGACGTTGAGGGATGGTATTTCGAAGATTAGTGTATAAAATATGTGATTATTGTAACTATTATAATTATTAATATCTGACCCATGTAATAAGTATACCCATGAGATTTTGTTGTATTGGAGACAAGAGGAGCTATCTATAAAATATATTTAATAGGGAAGATAAAGGGGTAGGAAAAATAAGCATCTGCTTCTGACTACCCCTTTTCGAACATGTTATGTGACATTATTCTGTTGTTGACTCATTGTTTTTTTCCTGTTTTTATTTTTATGTTCGAAATAAAGGTTTTCATTCATTCATTCATTCATTCATCCGGGCAGTTAATGGTAGCAACAGGTTCGCAACACAGTAAACGGATCTGTTAAAAAAACATACCGTACTTGTAAAAATCACGGTAAACCGTCCTCATCTTCTTCCTTACAACTGAAGCCATCAAAGTCGTCTTCCTCAGTGTCGGAAAGAAACAGTGTCATATAGACGTCGTCCCACGCTCCTGCAGCCTCACTCGCGCGGTCACTGTCGCTGGTGTGCCCTCCTCTCCGTCACGGAACCCGTTGGTGATGGTGGATTTTTTTATGCTGCCCCACGCTTTCAGGATCCACTGGCAGACTTGCAAAAAAGTTGCCTTTCGCATGTGGCCAGTTTTAGTGAAAGATTTCTCGAAGCTAGTCAGGCCAAGAAGTTGCAGTCTTTCTCGGCGCATATATTCCACCGGTCTAAATCTTACATTTGGTACTCGAGCGCCGCTGGCGGCCGTTAGAAAAATTACATAAATTGGCCGCATCACTGAATAAGCTGCAGGGTTGAAAGTTTGGGGAAAAAGTAGCAGCTTATAGTCCGGAATTTACGGTATATATAAAAAAGTCGGCACGGCACTGCAGCTGCCGTTGCATGGCGTTGTCATCTAAAGTGTCTGCCCTCTAAAGATGCATTTGGACAGGAGGATCAAATAGCGCAATACAAAGATACATCTCTTCACAATAAGAGAGGCAATGCTTTCAGGTCATGTGAAAGATAACTCACCAAGGTGACTACCTTAACTGGGATTTTTTTTTGCTACATGCTACACCAAAACAGGGCAATGTGTATTAGTGCAAGGATGCAACTGAAAATGTAAGCTTCATATTACTGTCATTTTTACCCGACACCTATATGGTGCGAGATTAGCCTAAAAAATGTTTACATATGTATTGTTAAGATACACGTATATATTTGCGATTTACTCAAGATCTAAAAATCATATACCTTGATAAAAGCACACGCAAGATTAAAAATCGCATATGTAAATTGCAGCTATTTTTGTGGCGCTGCATAATTAATGATTTACACCAGATTTCTCTATCCTCATTAGGGTCGCCCCCCCGCGACCCTAATGAGGATAAGCGGTACGGCTGATGAGATGATGAGATGACCAGATTTCTCCTTTTAATGGTACTGGAAACATTGGAAAATTGACCTTAAAAATGCCTTAAAAAATGCTTGAATTTGGCCATGTATAGATGTACAAACCCTGCTTATTGTACAATTTACAATTTTTTCTTCTGAAAGAAATTAACAGCAGTATTAGTGCAATTCTTTTTCTGTTTGCAATCAGATTTCTAGCAAAGCTCAAAACTTTGTGGGAGCCAGGCGGTCCGAGCCTCATTAACAACAGCTGCAGATGTTCTGCACCGCTAATTAGGGGCAGTGGGGACGTAGGCAACCTTGTGCACTGGAGCACGGCTGCCGGCCAATGTGGTTATAAACAATTAATTAAGAGCAAGGGGTGTTTAAAGTGGAGCAAGGCACTGCATGAGGTCTCGCGTTTAAAAACTGCAAAAGTTTACATGGTCTGAATTCAGTTCAAATCACTAGTTATCTCAAAAATGTTCAAGTTGTATAAAAAAACATAAACAAGATAATCCCTCTGTTGCAAAGTCACAATTGAAGTTGAATATAAAATCCTGAGATACTGTGGCTGGGCAGTGAGAAGCCCATGGTTGTCTGGGCTGTGTTGATGACTCGTTTGTAATATTCTCCTGTCAACGGCCATGCTCTCAGCATACCACACCGTGATCCTAGACTGGAGTCCAAATTGACCAGGGACAACAAAGTTTAAAGACATGACAGAGCGGTGGCGATGGTTGCATCTAGTTTCCATGCACAGGGGCGCTATGACAACAATAAGATTGAGAGGGCATACATCTGAGAGCCTCGAAAGATAACGGTTTGAATGGCTGATTCCTGTTAAGGCAAAGTGGTACCAACCTGCCAGTTGGTAAAGAGCCCCATTCTTCATTGTGAATGCTCATCCATCTATAAGCTCACCCTCGGGAGCCTGGCCACGCAAAACCGCAGAACGATTGGTGGCATGCCGAGGCTCAGATGGGCGGGGTTAAACCTGCTAGGATTTTTCATATTCATACTCATTAGGAATACATAAGCAGTCGCCAGGTCATTGCCTGCTGTCAGGAGGAAAAACTTTGCCCAGATTTAGGAATCTTTTTTTTCTGGCGAGGTTTGGATTCCTTTTTGTCTGACTGTGACGTCCTCTGACAGATGCCAGGCGATACGGGTTCGCCAGGAAGTCCTCCCGCCTGCCACCGGTCCCACAACTAGCGGTGGGGTCTTCTGAAAACTCCTCTCAACAAGGCATTTCTTGTTGCAATGCTCAAACACTCCAAGAACAAAAATGTTTCATGGGTAAGCAGAGTGTTTGCAATGTGTGGAAGATTGTTTGAGGACAAGTCCAACAGATTATGTTGGACTTTGATAGTGCATTTCCGCTGTTTTTTTATGTTCCTGTGCCTCATGGCCTTTTCCGTAGAGAGGCTTTAGAGATTTAACTATTATATAACTACAGGCTACTACATGTCCACTTTATCAAATCTGCTAGCCGCTTCGCCAACTCTGATAGCGCTGGGAGGAAGTTATCGGCAAGTTTGGAATTCTCCCCTGACTCCAAAGTTGTTTGGAGTCACTTGTACTAGATATAGCACATTTTCATGCAGTCCCAATTTTATGTATTTACTCTTTGATGTGTTTGACATATAATTCTTTGCTAGTGCAGCCGGATCAGGAGAGATTAGAGGGAGAGTGGCTTTGCAGGGATGAAATCAGCTACTTTGGCACATGGGGCTTGCTCAAAGAGGACAAGATAAAGTTACAGTTCTCAATACATTTGAGTTTATGTGTATACTTCACCTGGTAATATGATGGTTGCATGATGACTGTCAACTTTGACTGTAATTTGCAGGTATCAACGTAAATATGTATTTATTTCATGGGAAATTATTTTCCGTCCACCGCATCATTAGCGATGTGCTTCGGTCTTTCACACCCAAGGCAAACTCTGCTCCACTTTCACCCCCTTTCAGTCCTTCTATATGGCGCCTATGCCATGCTGCTGTCCTCACACTGAACTTGAATGTTTCTGGCACTCAAAGATCTGGAGTCGGTCCTTTCATTGTTTTTACTTTTTGTCTCGGATTGATTACCAGTGAAAAGGTATGCATGGTCATGATTTTGACGAATTCCTACCGCAAGTGTGCAATTGTTCACCAATAAGTTTAATGACTTTGAGGACCATGGTCAAAGACGGTCATTGCTGGGCAGATTATTGCACCAGATGTTACTGTCATGTCTGTCTGTTAGCAGCTATACAGCACAGAATCACAATTAACTCTCAGTCTCTATTAAGCTTTTCACTGTAGACAAAATAAAAACATGTTTGTTGCATGCTGCTTTTTTTGCTTCCAATCTTCCTAGTTGAGTGCCATCTAGTCAACCACGCAACAGATGTGACCCTATGAAATTAAAGCTTAATGCCCGGCACGCGGGAAAAACGCTTCAGAGCGTGCCTCAGCCGCCTCCACTCCACACTAGCTTTGTGACATTGGCTGTTTTCTCCATTTTTATGTCACTTGTGTGACAGTTTTGCATCTTGGCGATTTGCAATTCTCTTCACGGTCGTAGAGGAGCAGCAGATTAGCGACACCGATTGTTTCTGGCGTTTGTTGGAGGACGAGCATGTCCAAGAAGCAGAAGGTAAAGCAAAACTAGGACAAGGATACAAAAACTTATTTTGTTTACCTTTGTGAATCACATCAAGATTTACTTTTGAATTTGTTTTGCTGTCTTTACAGTATGCTGAAATAGGCCTTGTGAATATTATTTTAACTAGAGCTGAATAGAAGCATGTTTTTGTATGAACAACCTCAAATGGTAAACTAATTCAACATCACTAATCTGCTGCAAAAGGAGTAAAGTACTTTTATGTACTCAAAGATAAGCTTTCATTTTTGCTTTTACACTAAAATCCTGGCCCTTTGCCAATTCTGATAAATCTCCTTACAGAGAAAAAGCAATCATTTCAAAGCGGGTCTGGGATCAAGTAGACACAAGCGATCGTCGGGGGTTATGTTGTGTGCCATCTAGATGCTTTGTTTTACACTTACTTACCTGTCCATTCTCTCCTTCCTTTTCTTTTCTGCCCCCTCCCTCTTTATCTTGAATGTCTGTAATTAGAGATAGACCGGCGTCTCAAGTGCCGTGGCGTGTCCCGTATCTTGGTAACCTCATTCAGATGCTAGCTGCTGGCCCTGGCGGGTTTTGTTTGTTGCCAAAACAGTCCCTTCGGACCAATGCAAAGAATTTCCATTCGTAGTTCAATTTGAAGATGAAACCGGCATTTTTAATAATGTATGACATCAGTACTTAAGTCTTGTGCCCCTTACCAATTAAGAACATTTGTCTGAACATCCTAAATTGGTATCATGTTTAGTCCGTTTCAAAACAAGCTATAGTAGTATAAAAGATCATTACAGAGGCAATGCATTTATTAGGGTAGCACATTTAATCCCAGTGTATAGGTTTTAATTTTTGTAAAAGCACTCTTGGCAAGTCTGGAGTTGGCTGTTGGAGAACACCTCGGTGATGGGTGTGTTTTAACAAATGTTAAAACCACGGCTTGTTTCAGATTACTTGGTAAAGAAAACAGTGCTGTAGATGCCAGAATACATGTTTCCTTGACTTAGATAGCAACGGAACTAAATAAATCAGTGGTGTCATGCATCGGTTGTAGTTTTTGCACTTTTTCACATTGTCCTTGGTCTGAGCTTGTCTCGTTGTTACCCGGATTAATTGATTATTCCTGTTTGTGCTTTTGGCAGTGGGAGGCTGCAGACTGTTTACATTAATCGTGAGTGATTCAGGAATTTAAATCTTTGCCAACAATGTAAAATCTAGCATTTCGGCTGGAGATGGCCATGAAGCTAAAACTAGCTGGCCAAAGTAGACTTCTGGATAATTTAGATGCCACATTTTACATTAACAGGTTTTATCATGGCTAATTAGCACGTGACTTCTGGACATAAGTTTATTTGCATTGTTCAAGGGCATTCATGGCTTGATTTTTAAGTCCTTAACGAGCAACAGCAGCTCCTACTTCTAGTCACACACTCGGCATGTGGCCTTTCCTCCCTGGAGCCTTGATCTCAATTTGTCTGACCTTCACTTGAGCACTACACACGCTGATTCGCCTCACAATGTGTTAAATCCATTTGTTTCCTTTTTTGGGAAGAATGGGGAAACAAAATCAATCTGGTTTAAGATCAGGTAATTGTGCAAATGTGTAGTCCTGTGCAGTCCTTTGAGACATTTTTGTTATTAAGGGCTATATAAATAAATGTGAGCTGCTGTGCCTTTTGAATCCATTGTTTTGTCTGGCGCTAGCTACGCTTTGCTTTGTCACGTGCCAAACACACACCCTGCAACATAATCCCACAGGGGGTTAACCCTGATCAAACCCAATATAATCTAGGTTTTAGTCTGGACCACCCGTAAAACAACTCACTTTTGCAAAGGGGAAAATACAAATCTGGCTTTTTGGTTGTAGTTTTTGTAATACTAGTATTTTTAATTCAATTGATTATGTGACTTTAGATTGAAAGAATTCGGCATCAGGCTAACAATATAGCCTTTTTGCCACGTCGTTATGAGCAACACTTGTGTCATTACCCTTGAGACAAATGGAAAACTTTCAGCAGCCTATAGTTACCATGACCATCTTGGCATTGTGTGAAGCAGTTAATGACTTCCTGATATCTCTGTTGCACCACGTGTTTCACCATACATAGATAGTCAGAGGGTGGGGGTGGGCGTGCACAATACACGTAACTTCTTCATTAGCAAAGTGGAACTTGTGTAAAATCCGAAGATGACACAGGCATAAAAAAGCGTCTGCTGCTTTCTGGAATTTTCAAGCCAGCCCTGTTGGCCAGAGATCTTCCTTGCTTACTTCTTATGTGTGAGTGGGGGTGGGAGGGACAGAAGTTGAGGAGGAAAAGGGTGGGGGGCTTGTTTTTTGGTCTGGTGGATGGTTGCGGCGTTCTAAAGGAATATACTCCCAGCGTGGGAAAGACGCTTGTTCTCTCTCTCTGGCTGTAAAGTAGGCCAAAGGAGGATTGAAAAGTTTTAACTCCTCTCACAATTTTTGAGGGGGGGGCTTATACAGAAGCAAAAAACGGCAGAGGAATTCCTGTGTTGCGCAGCAGAGATGGGAAGCCGCTGAGATTTTTTCCCCTCCCGGCAGAAATGTTTCACTCGGCGAGCGAGGACTCCGATTTGGTGAGTTTCAGGAAACTTTTTCTTGAGTTTCCTTCTTCTTTTTTTTGTAAGGGGAAGGGCTTGTTAGAATTGAGGTTATTAGGGCACTTTTCAAGAGGCGTTATCCCACGATTGGACTTGGATTTCTTGAATGCAATGGGATTGAAGATATGTACACATAGAAACTGGATGATGATATGATTTTTCTTCCTTTTGTAGTGGGAATTTCTTCTCAAGCTTCTTTTAAACTTTGTCAATACGTGAACCTAGAAGAGAGAATAACCTTTGCCTTACTACAACTATGACTTCAGTGTTCCCGCGGATCCTTGAAAAGTCTTAAAAGGCATATAAATTATCGTTCCAAAAATATGGTCTTGATTAGCATTAAAATTTCTTAAATCTAATTTAGGAAAGTCTTAAATATGTGAACACATTAAAACGATTTATTTTTGTTTGAACTAAAAAGATTTAGTAACATTTGGGGCGGCAGTAGCTCAGGAGGTAGAGCGCTCGTCTTGGGATCAAGGGATCTCAGTTCGAATCCTGGCTCGTCTGTGTTACATGTCGAAGTGTCCTTGGGTAAGACACTGAACCCCTAATACCCACAATAAGCAGGTTAGCGCCTTACATGGCTGCAAAACGGTAATATTATTTCAATCGGGCCTTTCAGAGCAGACTTAGCAGTAACCCACAATACACAGCAACTTGGGACAGAGACCTTTACTTTGGACAATGGGAAAGTGGTAATTTAACCCAAAGAACATTTTTCACCATGGCTAAAAGCTGTACCAGGCAATAGCAAGATTTATTGTGTGCAAGAAACTTTTGTGTGCGGGTTTTTTTTCACGTGTCTCAGTTGTGGTGTTTTTGTCGACTTGGTCTTTAAATTTGATTTTGAAATGCATTTAAAAAGTCCTAGAAAGTATTTAATTTAACTTTATTTTAGCTGTAGGAACCTTGGACTTCCATTAATTTAAGCCTAAATATTATTGAAGAAAAATAATCAAGATTCATATTGAAACAGTAGACCTTAAAGACACTTGAATAAGAACGATAAAGATGCTCACAATAGAAATTGTCTGGATCTGAAACCCAGGAATTCTTTATTTCGAGACAGACCTGCTAACCACTTTTCACCATGCTGTGATTATCAAATTTCCACCATAAAACCTATTCTCTGGTTTACGACCCAGTGAAGAGTTAGGCGAATTACTAAATCTCTGGTCTTTTCTCAAAGCAATAAGTGCAAATGATAAATCAACGAGTGATGTCACACATGCTCCTTTGTACAGTCCACATGCAGGGTTGGGTAGGGTTACTTTAACGCGATTTCTTTCAATTACTTTTGGATTACTCCAATACCAAATATGCTAATAAAAGACAAAATAAACTAAATATGAATAAAATTACTAAATTTTGTGCAGGCTTAAGGAGCAACGGAATACATGGAACGGCAAAAATGATGTTGGCAAGCTTTTTGGATTTATTTTCATTTTGTTTCCGTCGCATTTTATGTTAGTTTTGCCGGAGATCAAAGAGATCAAAGCCAGGAGAGAAAGCTTACCACGTGTTGTGAGTCATAATTGTATTCATATTTAGTTTCTTTTGTCTTTATTAGCATATTTGGTATTGGAGTAATCCAAAAGTAATTGAAAGTAATCAAGTTAAAGTAACCCTAACCAACCCTGTCCACATGTAATAAAACCAATGATGCTGAAATCATGAATCTCAAACACACTCCCGTTTGTTGCATGTTACGTTTCGCTGAAAACTGCTAGGTCGCCGCTCTTAGCCAGCAATCATCAATCATCTGGTAGTCTTACGCCATGAAGCTGCCGGAATATTGATGACGCAGGCGCAAAATAGAAGTGAAGTTCGCCTGCCGCCACATCCCCTTAGGCCTCCTTCTCTCACATAACCGTATTCTCACCATCAGTCCTCATCCAATTATAGCACGCCGTGTCCACCAAAGGAACGAGCTGCTAGATAAAGAAGATCCTTGCAGTGAGGGGATTGACTGCTAATGAGAGCAATGCCCCATCAGTTACAGCAGCCGCCAGTCGCGCCTAATATTTATTAACCTCCCGTAATTATTTCATAATACACTGCTTGAAGTGTAAAACTCTTTTCATTAGCTTTTATATTGTTTGCTTTTTCAAGAGCAAGTTGGTTTCATTGCCTCCTCTAAAGATGATTTGATCTAAGTTTGATTTAGAATGGTGGTTGTCAAAAAATGCTACTTGACTTTCCAAGGTATCTTGGTATGTGATTGACAGTCACCAAACCCATCACGGCTATGGCGCAATGCACTTACCTAATGTGACGGCCCTCAGATTGCTGGCTATACACTTTTCATAGACTTTTTGGTGTCACCTTGATGTCTGGTGTGGCTTCGGTCCATTATTTTCATTACCCCACCCTCTTCTCTTATCCGTTTGTTTCCAGTAAAGTGCACAAATGCTTCGCACTATTCTTGCTCAATTAATAGATAATTTCTGTAAATATATTGTGTAGATTCTATTGAATGACTTGAACAAAGATGGAGATGTGAACAGATGTCAGGGGAGAGAGAGGCAGCCCCAGAAAAAGTCGGTGACTGTGATGCAAGCTAACGCTACACTTCTTCATTATATGAAGAGGGTCATTCACAAGCTTTCACATACTGTAGATCTGATTCCACTTCCTTGGGTCATAAGTCATATACTGTAGTTTGTTCTATTCTAACAGAACCAGCGGCATGCCGCCGCAGCATGTTAGTCATTCAGACAGGACTGCAACTTGAATGGATGGATCCATAATGGTGGTGAAGGGAGACCATTGTTCTAGTTGATTTGGCCCTAACCCCCCCAATATGTCTTTCACACATAAAGTCATGTCATTCTTGATAAACGACTGAAGGAGAGTTGAACTTATTCAGTACTCCATACTCTTTCTGTTCTTATTTATATAAAAAACAGGTTTGTTTCTTTGATCGGAGCAGAGAAACAAACGGCAGCTCAAAAAAGTGCCTGAAAGGTAAACTAAGTGTATCAAAGCAGTGTCATACTGCATATCTGTTATCATTAGACAAAGCAGAGTGGCCTGAGGACCCTTTTGTCCCAACAAGTCCTTGTCTCTGGTTTCCTTAGCAGGATTCTCCAATCCACATATGGTCCCTGCCTTCTTCACACAGCTTGATTGCTATCTAACTAGGGACTGAGATCATTGGATTTGCACTTAAGCATTTGTCCATGATAATTGAGTGGCTTAAAGTGGAATACGTTTCTTTTGACTTTAAAGATAATGGGACACCCGTTACCTTTTAAATCCTCTTCCTTCAAGATTTGGAGCATGTTTTGAAATTTAGTTTATTCACTCTGGGGATTAATAAGTCCCAATAAACCAATACCCATTGCTACTCTCCAGCTTTTGCTTTTCTGTTAGAAGTGTCTTTTTAACTTCTCCAAGTGAAAACTCATGCTGATCAGATGTGCTAATTATGCTAATTCAGTTTTTGGGCGGCTTGAAGTCCTCAAGGTGCAAATGGCGCCCACAAAAAAAGGCAAACGTATTTTGTCAGCCGACGCTCCCACACCGGATGACCTTCGATCTCACGCAGTCTTCGAGGACAACGTGCGTCATCAGCATGGCGGTGGATACAGTTTTAGCAGCTTCGCTCAGCCTAGTCCAGTGGCTCCTAAATGGAGATGGTAATGTTTTAATTAATGGCGCTTTAGTTATTCTCATTTGTCCTGTGTGGCTTTGCGATGGTCCAAGAGGAATCTCTGTGATTATCATTTTTTAAAAATACTGTTAATGATTTAAAATGGAAATACAGAACATCTGAAACCTAACCATAAACGTTCAATTCTTCATAACCACACAAAAGAAGCAACACATGTATTCACACAATTTTTATTATTTAGCTGTTTAACCAATCAGCGAACAAATGCGTGTCTATCTCTGCCCCACACAAGAAAACAGTATGTTGTGCTACTTTCGAAAAAGAGGGGAGTGTTTCATTTACAGACCATCTGAGAAAGAGGGACTACTTAAGTTTTATATTTTCAGCAGATATTTTCAACAAGGCAATTGTGTTGGGGTGACGTATCTGCAGAACGATGTTGTAATGAAAAACCATACTCCACTAGTTGCGGTTGATTCCGACCTTGTCATCGATGTCATTTATGCCGCCGTAAAAGGAAAAAAAAACCTCGTCAATGAGGATATAGCGCAACATCCTTGTTATTTGTTGAAGCAGGTGTCACTCGGGTGCAGGAGGCGTTGCGCAATAAACACACCAGGCAGCTCCCCGCAATGCGAGCAGATGGATGCAATGTTGGGGGGTAACTGAGGGAAAAAATGTGGGTAGTGACTGGGAAAGGGGAGGAGGGGTGGACAGAGACAGAGAGGCAGAATCACTGAAATAGCACAAGCGAGCTTGTGACAAACGCAGAGAGCCAGAGCTTGCGTCAGGGTGGCGGCACCTGCGATGCTTCATTAGAAGAGTCTGGACGGGATCAGCTGTTTGCACGCCAAGCGGCAACAGAGAAGAAGACGTTGAAGACGTTACGGAGATGGGAGGATGGAACTCATCCAGGGAGTTGGCACCTGCTGCAGCCATCTGTGAAGATCAAGGCTGAGATCGTAAGGTGGCTCCTGTGGATTCCTCAGTCGGGCTCAACTGCGGCAAAGGCGAAATGACAGCGAGCAGTCGTCCACGGAGCCCCTGCCTCGTTTCTACCTGTAGCCAGTGCAGCCGAGGCGTGAAGTTGACCACAGGGTCCGATCGTGGAGCAGGTAGCGGCACGGGACACTGAATGAGCAGCGTGGCTGATGAAGGCCACCTGGGTCCGCCTACTGAAAAGAGCCAAGGGAGGTCGCGTCAAGAGCTCAGATGCCTACGTAAGACTTCAAAGTTGTTAACCTGCTCTTATGATCTTGAAGGCTGAATGCTCCTGATGATTCTGCTGGTTTGGGCCAAAATGTTGCATAAAGTTTACATGAGGTTTCTCAACGTTTTTCTTCCGAACTTGGGGGACTGATACTTTTTGTTGTTGGAAATAATGGAGCAGTTGAATTTTACTGTCTTTATTGTCATTGATATGATTTTAGTCATGTATGCACCGATTTTAGACGTGGCATAAGAGAAAAGACTCTTGGGATAAATAGGCAAAAATATTAACAACGTAACAACTTAGAGCAAAGGTGTCAAAATAATTTTCACTCAGGGCCACATCAGTGTAATGGTTGCCCTCAAGTGGCCTTATATAACATATGAATGTAACTAAATGTAGTTGAAATAATTGTAAAACAGCTACTCATCCTACATGTAAAATAACTTAATATTCATTCAACTCCCAAATATTACAGTACTGTTGCGTTCAAAACTTATGCTACACATAACATCAGTGTTTCTCATACAATTGAAAGTCTGGCAGGCTGCGAGAGTCTAATGAGTCCCCACCAGGGTCTCAAACTCATGTCAAAAAAGTTTTTTTTTGTCCTCTCACTGATTGATTAATATAAGTGTTTTTGTCCACTGAGCAGGCGAAGGACAGCCTAAGGGGTTTGGCCTGCCGCAGCAGCACATTGAGCACAACAATGGTTCAAATAAGATTGGAATACGCAGGACAAAAAGGAAATTAAAATAAACTAGTCAAAAGAGGAAAATTATCATTAATTTGACTCATTTCAACGATATAAATGACTCAAATATTGTGCAAAGCTTAGCACTTTGTGTTCCTAAATGCCAATATTATATCTTCTGGATTTTACTTAATAAAAGATCTGTTCGTTTGTATTCAAAATGTACTATATTTGCTTCTGGGTTCGGGAGTGTGTGTGTATGGGGGCACACCCCCGGATCCGCCTTAGACTGTCCACCCACCGGGGTCTCACAAAATTCTATTGGAAACACTATGATGTGTTATGAACTAAATATAACAAAATCAGAACATTTTTGGGCTACAGTAATATATTTCTCTAATCCACTCATTGGCTTTCATATGGAAAGATTGTCGTAGAGTGGCGCAAAGCTCTGATTTCGTGTGGATCGTAGTCTACATTATTGTGAGAATTGTAGTTTTGGTCAAAAGCACTCTTTACACAACATCTATATTTAGACACTCAGACATTTTAAGCTCTCTTAAATGTGGCCCGCGGACAATAAGTTTGACACATGTGGCTTATTAACTGAAATTGGTTATAATAATAGTGTAATCAAAAAAAGGTGCATCATAATAATAGTGCAATGAAAAGTAGTGCGATAACCTTTCAGCATTTTTAACACCATTATGGTGGGTATGAACTGGGCTTTGACATGAAAGTCAACCATGCACATACTACTGCAGTAGTAATAAACATTTGAATTTTCTTGTGAATGACTGACATCAAATACTGTAGTCTGAAACTTTTATAAAACATTCTTCCTTTTGATGCTATTTATATGTTCAGAAGGTAAGATACTGTACATGCTCAATAGGATTCAGGGCTGTGTAATAAGTTTCACAAAGTTTTTTTTTTTTTCAATGATATGACAACGCTTGCATAATGAGAAGGGCTGTCATCCCCGAATGGGGTAACAGACAAGGGAGCGATGCAGCACTGTGCGCATGTGACGGCTGGGTAATTCTAATGAGGCAGTGCGAGAGAGGGAAGCTATTTTTATCTCAGACGGCAGCGTGTTGTGGTGGTGCAGTCAGTTGAATGAAACCTCTCGTGGGTGGTAAACTTGCGTACGAGATTCTATGCTAGGTATAAAAATCATGAAAACGCAGAACATCACGATTCATAATTTTTATTATGACTGCGTCATATATTTAGTTTAGTTTCCTACATCAATTCTTGTTTAGACTTTTCTTTTTATTTCTTCATTTTGTTTTCTTAACTAAGTTTACTATTCATTTGCCTTTTTTATTCAGGCATTATATTTCCTCTTATTTGTGGTCCTTTTTTTTCCCCACATAACTTGTATTTTTTTTTTCAGTTCTTCTTTTTTGTATTTTAAATATTAAAAGGTTCACCCCGTCCCTATATTTGTACAGTTAGAATCTATTCAACATTTAATACACATTGCTTAAGAGATCTTTGAATTTACCATAAATGATCCCAGTTTGTATATCTTCTACATTTTTAGGCATCCTGTCCTCTTTGTATTTGTTTAATTTAGTCCAGAATTTTGCTCAGATTAAATCTTTTTTTTTTTAATGTCACTAAAATAATGAAACATGCTTCATAAATGACAGTTGTGTGGGTCCGCAGGGTTCGGCCGATTCCTACACAAGTCGTCCATCGGACTCTGACGTGTCTCTGGAAGAGGACAAGGAGGCAGTGCGCAGAGAGGCTGAGAAGCAAGCTCAGGCACAGCTCGACAAGGCTAAGGTGGAGCAGGGATTTTTCTTTCCTTCAGTAACTCTTGTGCACATAATTAATCAATGCCTTGGTGTTGAACTCATCTACAGTCACAAATCATAGTTATATACTCAATTCACTCGGGAGAGTGCAGACCTCCTCAGCGCCAAAACAAATTTGAATGTGCGTCAATTTGCACACCGCCACTTGCACATGCCAGGATTTTCCCTTTAAAAACGGCTGACAATTTCTAGATGTGGAGCAAAATGGAACTGTAGGAATTGTATTAGAGGCGTGCAGCTTTAATCGTGTATAATCTCTAGTTCCAATTCAAGTTTTATTTTAAGATACAAGATTGTTTTTTGTGCAAACTCAAGTTAGGAGATTGTAATATTAAAAGCTCTCTTTTCTTAGTCACTTAACATTTTTAAGGTTATTTTCTCACTTCACAACCTTAACAAAATAACTCACCCACAAGAAATGCAGTTGATTTTGAGGGACCATGTTGATTTATTTTTAATATACAGTTTACTGTTTATAAACCTTTGTAATGGGTCTACTCATTCTTTATTTATAAACATGGTGCAGCAGATTGTAGTATATTATCAATTCTAAAAGAAAAACATTTAATGCTGTTCAGGAAACTTTCATAGTAGCAGGTGCTGTTTGTAGGTTAGAAAAAAGCTTTAAGATTTACAGATCTGCTTTTCGCAGACAAAACCAGTCGCATTTGCTGTGCGCACGAACGTCCTCTACTGCCCGAGTTACGATGACGATGTCCCTGTCCCCGGCATGGCATTGTCTTTCGAGGCCAAAGACTTTCTCCACGTCAAAGAGGTGACAGCCTGATCATACTGCTGCATTTCCCACTCAAACAAATCAATTAGAGCTTTTTTCTCCTGTTACTTTTTCACAGAAATTCAACAATGACTGGTGGATAGGGCGTCTGGTGAAGGAAGGCTGTGAGATCGGTTTCATTCCCAGTCCGGTGAAGCTGGAAAACACTCGGATGCTTCAGGAACAAAGAATCAAACAGGGCAAGTTCCATTCCAGGTAAAAAACAAAAACAGAACAATCAAGCACGTGAATAAAAAATAAATTGGAAAAAATTGGTGTTGAACTATCTCATTTCCATCCTGATTCAGCAAACTCGGCGCAAACTCTTCCTCCAGTTTAGGCGAAGTTGTTTCCAACTCACGGAAGTCCACTCCTCCATCGTCTGGTAAGTGTCGCTCTAAGGCAAAGTGACGCTTGCTTTTTCTCTCCCGGTAATTCTTAACCGCCGTTGACAGCCGTTGACATAGATGCTGCAGGCTTAGACCCAGAGGACAATGAGCCACCAGTCATCCTGCGCTCCCCCCGATGCAGCACAAATACTGTCACGTCCCCCTTAGCAAAAGAAAAACGAATCCCTTTTTTTAAAAAGGTAAATTGTTTGACGGCCCTGCCCCTCGCTATTTTGCGTTTTCCTTAGCTGACCACTGCCGCGTTGTCTTGCACCACCAGCTAGCACGTCTATTCTTCTTCTTCACTTATTTTTCTTTCTCTCTGCTCACTGCAGCCAAACAGAAGCAAAAGTCGGTAAGTTGGCCTGTGTGCTGACTCACATTTTCTACTCTGGCCTGTTCCCAGTAACATTGATTTATATTTCTAGTTCTATTTTAATTATTGTAATGTTTCACACCATGCCTTTTTCTGGTACTGGCTGAAGCTTTCATGCCATCCATTCTATGCCCTGAAATGATTATTTCATTTATAAATAAAATGTTTCATCCCTTTTTGTTGTTTTTCTAGATGATATAATATGTTTACATCATATTTTTTGTTCTTCTAAATTTTAAGGCTGAGCACATTCCTCCTTACGATGTTGTGCCTTCCATGCGGCCCGTAGTTTTGGTTGGACCATCCCTGAAGGGCTACGAAGTAAGTTTTAATAAAATAGGAATGATGAGAGCAACTAATAAAAACATTTCCTGCAAAATGACTGAAGGCTTAAAACCTTCCATTTTCATCTTCTTACAGGTGACTGACATGATGCAAAAAGCTCTCTTTGACTTTTTGAAACACCGATTTGAGGGGCGGTAGGTTTTCATTTGGCTTCCTTCCTAATTCCTTATCCCCCCTTTCCTCCTGGCCAGTGAGTAACAAGTTGGCCCGGGGAGACACCACTGTGTCGCTGCTTTAAATAGGCATGTCCTTAATAGGCCATAGTGGACTTTTTTATGCCCGGTGGGATTCTGGTTCTTGAGCGTGGGTCTCAGCTCGAGCAAGGGACATAGAAACGTTATCGGTGCACTCGCATCTACGCAGGTGTTATTTCTAATATAATTAATTCCTGTATTTGTACACAACGTTACACTATGAGATTATGTCACTTGTCCCGATCTGATTTTTTTCTTTTTCTTTGGGCAGAATCTCCATCACTCGTGTGACGGCAGACATCTCTCTTGCCAAGCGCTCTGTCCTTAACCACCCCAGCAAGCACGCCATCATCGAGCGCTCCAACACGCGCTCCAACTTGGGTAAGACGCTTTTACCGGACGGAGCGACAGTTGATCATTCCAACCAGTTTTTTAGTATTATTGAAGAAGAGAAAATACATATCTTATATTGGTTGGAAAAAACATATTCCTTTATTTAGGTCATTTCAAATATACCTTTCTAGCTGAGATCCAGAGAGAAAGGGAGCGCATCTTTGAGCTAGCTCGAACGCTGCAGCTCGTCATCCTGGATGCAGACACCATCAACCACCCGTCGCAGCTGGGCAAGACGTCTCTCGCCCCAATTATTGTCTATGTCAAGATCACATCCCCTAAGGTGATCTTATTACAATCGTACTATATCAATAATCAATAAGATTCCTCTGTTTTAGACCAATATTTGTCCGCATAATCAATATATTATGCACTGTACCTTTTATATGTATAAACAGAGACCACTCGCTACTTAGTGCTTCGGTTATTACTGGTTCACTCCTTCACGGATTTTTAAATGATTTGATTTTTTTTCTTTGTTGTCATTAATATCATGTACTGTGCATTGTGTTAACGGGGACAGATCAAGGAGGGTGCTCTGTCTATGTGCGTGTTTGTAATAGGCTGATGTGACTCTCTGTATGCGCTACTCTGATAGGCTGGTGTAAGCTGTCAGTCAAATAGCTGGCGGGCGCTGCCTCCATAAATAAACTGCAACATAGCGATATATAGCTTTAAGCGACTTGTTACATTGAAAATAAATTCATCAATCCAATTGGACTCTAAGGAAAGTTTTTTTGTCACAGTCGTTTACTCACAGTTGGTGATGATGTAATCTCAAGGAATCTTTAACCCTTTGAGGGCCTTTATTAAGGTGCGACACTACTTTGCGGATTTTACGGTGGTTATGATCCCCATTACCCGCGATAACCAAGGGATCTCTGCATATAATCTTTTTTGTCTTATATGCATAGGTTTTCTTATTTTAAGATAAACAAAATACTTCAAGTACATAAATATCTACCATCTGCCATATGAGAATTTCTTTACATTTAATATTTTTGATTTTTTTTTCGTATCAAGAAACGACTTTCAAATATATCAAAATAAGAAAACCGTTACTTGGAATAGGCAACATTTTAGAGCAAAATTTTGAAAGTAATTTAACAAGAAAAATATACTAAAAATGAAACTTTCCACCAGTTCACTTAAAAGGTATTCATTACAGTGTAGTTAAAAAATAACCCCTCCTTAAAATATAAGCATTATTGTTGTTTCTCTATTGCTGTTTACATTTACTATAACATTGTAAAACTCCTGTAAAAATAACAAACTCGGAACAAAATAGCATCCGCTTGGAATTGGGTAACCTGACTCAAAGTGATCAATTTTCAGTGTATTTATGTTGATGTTTTTCTACTTTCCGTCCGATAATTTGTATGCATCCCTATTCCGAACAAACTATTGATGGGGAATTACCTTCAGGTGCTGCAGAGGCTCATCAAGTCACGAGGCAAGTCTCAGGCCAAACACCTCAACGTTCAAATGGTGGCAGCTGACAAGCTAGCGCAGTGCCCGCCGGTAAGGGGACTTTATTTTTTATCAAAAGATTATTTTAACCACATTTTCCTATCCCCAGGAGATGTTTGATGTCATCCTGGATGAAAACCAGCTCGAAGACGCATGCGAGCACATGGCTGACTACCTGGAGGCTTATTGGAAGAGCACTCACCCCAACAGCTGCGATGCTCCTGACCCGCTGCTGCCCTCCGCTGACGCCTTGCCTTCCTCTTCTGGAGTACAGGTACCATCATAATCAGTCTCTGTGGAACTACAATGTTTTTGTAATTATGATTATTGTATCTAGAGTGTTGGTGTGGAGCATCGAGCTGACAAGGCGATATTGGAAAGGAAGGGCTCCAGGGAAGACCACCAACACAATCAGAACCAGGATGATGCAGAGGAGGACCATACCATCAAGGAGGAGCACCCCTTGAGGACTGAGTCATCAAGGAGAGGACATCATGGCCAACACTGCTCATCCACCAGAACTGAACACCATCACCGACATCACCATCACCACCACCACCGAAGCCGGGGTCTACCCCGGCAGGAGACGCTGGACTCGGAGAGCCCCGAGAGGCGGGAAAGCAAGGACATAGCTTACGTCGAGCCTCACACACAGCTCCTCCACCAACAGCAGCAACAACCGGACGCTAACCATGATGTAGAAGATCAGGAAGACCTTGGAGAACATCAACAAGTCCACCGGGACCACAACCACCATCATCATCACCACCACCACCGCTCTAAAGAACGTGAACAGGACCACAATGAACGCAACAAGCAGCGCACTCATCATCAAAGGCCTGCACGGGACCACCATCACTATGACAGGGAGCCCAAAAAGAGGGGCAATGCTGGGGAATGGGCTCGAGACTCGTACATCCCCCAGTAGACTACATTAGTACTACCAAGGATCCATTTCTTCCCCTGCTGTTGGGCTGCTACACTTTCAAACCACAGCATCCTATTTATGTTCACTGCCTTCCGCTCTTTCATGGCAGCGATTCTATGATGTAGATACAAGAGAACGGTGGACAGAAAAGTCTACACACTTCTGTTTAAATGTCACGAGAACAACTGTCGAGTAAGCCAAATAAAACTTGCACGCATTAATTTGAGTAAATGAAAGGTACCTTATATATGTTATGTCGAAGAGTCTTTGAGCAAGACACTGAATCCCTAATGCCCCCCAATAAGCAGGTAGGCGCCTTGCATGGCTGACTCCGTATTCGTGTGTGTGTGAATGGGTAAGTGTGAAGCACATTGTAAAGCGCTTTGGGAGGTCTTCATTGACTTGAAAAGCGCTATATAAATGCAGACCATTTATCTTGAACAGTGATGATGCACATACAAATTTCCTGGAAGGCTAACTAAGACATCTGAAATCAGATCCAGGGTACTTTGATTAATCTAGGGTACCTTTATAGTCCTATTATTTATTTACTAATAATGAACACTAAAACTTGGTGTTTCAAATAGGGGTGTGTAGACTTTATATTTCCGTAAATATGTATCTATGCATAGGTCCTTGATATGCATGAATGTTCACAAATATGCATATTTGATAAAAAAAAAAAGCATGACTTTTTTCAAGTTCTGAACTGTGCCTTTTTTATTTTACCTCCAAATATGTGCAGATGTTTTTTTTTTTTTTTTTTCAGGCTTCTTTCCAGAGTGTTTGCATAAATTTAGTTTGTACAGCTTCACAAAGAAGGCAAAATATCGACATATGATTGTAAACCCCGACCACTTGGCAAGAAGATAAAACCTCACAACAGACATAATAACACAGGATAATCAGGTTGAGAGAATCCACAAAATTTAGCTAAACTGGTAACAAAATAGGGAGTCGCATGACCTCTTAAATGCGTATTTGAAAGCTCTTTGAACAGACGTGTTTCTTTTTGTCAAACAGCCAGGCTGCTGAATCTATAAATAGTTTTTCTTCTTTTTTCCCCTTGCTCTTAAAAATGCTACTGAAAAATTGAGGTGGGCTCACAGGGGCTAGCGTCAAGACAACGTCACTAGCGGAGGATAGGACGGAAAGCCGTGTCTAAAATAACCGCTGAGCTCTCTGGTGTTTTCCTGGGAATCCTGCCAGCTAGAAAAACATCCATCAATTGGATGCGCCGAATCTATTTTCGCGGCATCCGATAAATTGTTAATACCTCTTGCCGCTTCCTGGTTTGCGCGCGCAGGAGAGGGATCCGCCATCACTGTGGAAACAGTGACATCACTGTCGTCATGGAGACGTTGTCGCATTTGACTCTTTTCTGTTTATGTGGATTAAGTTACCTTAGGAAAGGCAGCTGGCTTAAGGGGCAATGTTAACATGACGCAGCAATTTATTGACACCCATTTTTTAAGAAGTATTAAAAAAAACTTATACCTAAAAAATAGAAGTATCAGAAATTCCAAAGTGCGGCTGATAGACCAGAATTACATTAAACAAAATCTGACATGTATAATTACAACAAAATGCTCCTACCAACGTTCACCATTTATGAATAAATAAAGTTGTGTTCGAAAAGCACATTTACCATGCTGTTTTTTTCCCCGAGTTTTTTTTTTGTACTGAAACCCTAATGGTAGTTTTAATTTCATGCGCCTTTCAGCCTTATGTATACAAAAAAACAATAAGCCTTACAGACCAGAAATACAGTTGATAATATCCGACTTGAATAATTGTAATGAAATGCTCCTCCATATAGTAACCATCTATGAATGAATAAAGTGAATTTAGTTCTGAAAGCATATTTCGTAATATTTATGTTCCTTTTTAATTTTCTAATCTATTTTTAATGCAACCTTCGCTCCAACTGTAGCTTCAATTTCACGCAGTTTATAGTCCAGTGCGCCTTGTATATGAAACAAATAGCTCATGGAGGATTATTTTAAGGGTGTGTCTTATAATCAAGTTCACTTTGTAGTCCGTAAAATAAGGTAGTTCGAAATCAGTCAGCCTTTTAAAAAGGTGGCACAATATACAGAACACATACAATTTAAATCAATATGTCTGTTAGAAGCATACAAAGTCGCACTTGTCAGAAGATTTGACATAAGTTTGGTGAAAAAAAAAAAAGGATTTTCAGTGCTAATACATTGGAGAAAGTTTACACAAAACGGTTTGAAATTCAATTTTTCTGGTAGGCTTTTCCCGACAAAATTACACAGGTTTTTCACTTTGAATTTTGCAAACATTATTTTACTCTCTAAAACCATTTACATTTTAACAGGGTAAAAAATCCTATATCCACAAATGTGCTGAAAACAAACAAACTCACCGCTTTTATTTACCAAGTGTTGTCTCCACCTAGTGATCTGACACACACATAACATAATTATCAGTCTGTTTGCTGAGCATCTCTTCAAACGAGTCACTTTTTCTGAAATTTAGCAATGAAGAATCCAATTGTGTCCCAGTTCGCCCGGTTCTCGAGGGGCTCCGTGGTGGTGGCGGGCCATCTTAACTCGGGTCGGAACCTTTGGAGGAGACAAAGCTGCTTCGGTGTCAGCCCTGCGCCCGGAATGCCCTCGCCCCCCAAGTGAGGTACCTGAACGGACGAGCCGATCAATGATGGGACAAAAAGTGAGTCATAGGTCTTCTTACCTGGGGAAGTAGATTGAGTTCTGGAAAGGTGCGAAGAGCCCAGGCCACCTGTTCTTCGTTTTCTGCTAGTGTTAGGGTGCACGTGCTGTACACCAGGATGCCTCCGCGCTTTAAAGCACGCACCCCCTGCAGGTATAAAAACACACATCAGTTGAGGGACATATCTACCATAGGTGCCCAGGATATAACAATTATCTGTTCTGACGTGGAAATCGCTAATTGAAATTTGTGTATAGTAGGGGTTAGAAACCTATGCTAATTAGCTAATGCATTCTGAACCCTTTGTACGCCCAGATTAAAAAAATAATAAAGAATAGTAAGTACTACTTATGTGTAATATACGTGTGTAGGGTTAAATACAAATCTAGAAAAATATACATGTAAAGGTAAATCTATATTTTATTCACCTTTGGTGTGACATGGCTCCAACTGGTTGAGTAGAGTAGCGGGTGGATGCAAAGGGGGGGGGGAAGAGACGGTGGATTCGAACTGATTTCCTAACCTCCAAGGATTGCGACGACTGCCATTCCCTTCGAAATTTTCTACTTTAATCTCTTCCGCATTTTTAATATTAGGCTGACTGGTGCCAAGGGGGCGCCAGCCTGCAAAAGTTTGGGAACCATTGGTGTAAAATATGTACACATTCAAACACGCAATAATGCAGACAAATAAAAGAAAATCTGTCGAGAAGCATCTGCATCGATAGAGGTTGCTTTTTGCTAGCTGTCCGTTTAACCCCATAAAACCTGTTTACAAACACAGAATAGTAAAAAATGTTTTTTCCAGGCCGTTGAGCCACCTAACGTGTGATTCACATTCATCTTTTTCGGCCAATTGCAGGCTGTGTTTTGCCCTGCTTTAGCTTTTGCGAGTCTGTAAATGCTACAAAGGACCCGCTTCCTTAACGCCCGAATAACTTAAGTCAATAGTGACTGAGTCAAATGATGATTGACACATTGGTTAGAAAATGAAACGCCAGTGTATATATATATCCCAGCGTACACCGCGGACTTGTTCGCCTACAGGGCAAAATCTAGTCGGCGGCTGCTTGCCTTAGTTGCGAGACCTTGCGACTCAATACAACTCCATATACAAGGCCCACTGTATATTAAGCCTCAAGGATCAGCTTTAAAAAAAATAAATAATGGCTTTTAGGTGCGCTTTATAGTCGTGAAATTACGGTAATCGCAAGCTTCTCTTCCATGGTTATGAGGTTTTTGCTTCTCCCTCTAGTGTCATTGCAAAAAAATACAGTACAAAGAAATCCACTACTGTAATGCAGAATCGCAAAGTCTTTACGGAGCACACGAGTTTCAAAATTAAATGACAAGAAAGGTTTTGTCAGAGGTAATTCAGCCGATAGCATATCGGTATTTTCATGACGCCGTGATGCACCCAATAGCAGACCAGCATCTTATTGAGGTCGACCACTAGTAGAAAAGCATCAAAGTGTTGTGACCCTACATGTGCATGCAAATAGCATCTTATTCTCCTCCGTAAAGTGAAAATGTATGGTGGGATCGCCATATACTGGAGGTCTGTATATCACATACTTTAGTTTAAATCATTACAACAAAAACATACTGCATGGAAGAGGCTTCTTTGCAAAGGTGGATAGGAGCAAATCTCCTTTAAACTCCAAGTGCTCGCCATGTTTGGCCTTTGTCCGAGGCCACTGCAGGGGGCATCCAAAAGCACGCGGTCGAAGCTTTCTGGAGGGAAGGGCGGCCCTGGATAACAGGTAACAGCGAGTTAGCCTACAGCTTATAGCGTTGCGCCGGCGGCAATGTAACCTTCTGCGTCTGTTACAGCATCGTTGCTTACGACTTTCGTGCTATTGAAGCAAAATGCTTTAACGCATCGCAACTGCAGTTTCTCTGCATTTTGGTGAATCAGATGCAGTTTATTGCGGATACGGTCCAAGGCTACCACTTCACCCTGAGTGCAAAGCATTGATTTCAAAAAATATAAATTCTAAGGGAAGGCAGAGGTCGTTTTGCAGTGTACCTGATCTTCCATGAGGGCGGCAATGTGGCATGTCTTCCCGCCCGGGGCGGCACACATGTCCAGGATACGTTCTCCGGGACGAGGATCAAGGACGTGGCCCACAACCACAGATGGAAGGTTCTGGTATAAAAAAAGAGCTGTTACTGCTCTCCAAACAGCTGATAACAACTCTTCTGATGTTACCTGTAGGAAAGCCAGATGAGGCAAGACTCCATCGAAGGAGGGACTCCGATAAAGTGGCTCTACCATCCGCACACCCACGCCCCTGAAATCACATGGCACAATTTCAGAAGAAAGAAAATACACATTAAGTGAGTTGACAACTTTCATCCATGCATCCATCCGTCCATTATCTTCCGCTTCCTGGGTTGGGGCAGCCTTCCCAGGCCATTCCAGACATAATCTCTCCAGTGTGTCCATGGTATTCCCTGGCTCTTTCTGTCCAATGGGACATGCACGAAACACCTCATGAATCCAGGGGGCATTCTTATCAGATGCCCAAACCTCAGCTTGTACCTCAGCTTGCGTTGGAGAAGTGGCTCTACACCGAGTCCCTCCTGGATGACCACGTTTCTAACCCTCTCTTAAAAGGAGAGCCCAGCTACTCTGCAGAGGAAAGTCATTTCAGCCGCTTGTATCCTGGATATTGTTCTTCCGGTCATGACCATATGTGAGGGTAGGAATGTAGATCGACCGGTAAATTGAGAGCTTTTCCTTAACGGCTAAGCTCCTTCATCACAATGGAATGGTACAGCATCCGCATGATGGCAGACACTGAACCCATCCTCTTGTCGATCTCACGTTTTGACAACTTTCATTTTTTTGTCTGTCCTTTAATAGATGTTCAATGTGAAAAAAAAATTAAACAAAAACACTTTGAGA
Source organism: Urocampus carinirostris (assembly GCF_059441175.1). Lineage (NCBI taxonomy): Eukaryota > Metazoa > Chordata > Actinopteri > Syngnathiformes > Syngnathidae > Urocampus > Urocampus carinirostris. The sequence continues at coordinate 3,846,179 of NC_142366.1, forward strand.
TACCTGATGGTTTCCTCTGTGCTGAAAATTCTGGCGCGGTCCATTTCGGCGACGCCGTTGCCTACAAACGTCTGCTTCCCGTCGAAGCTGAAAGCCCCCCTGGTGCATTTTCCCTCCACATCAGAGAAAACTGACACGGTGTCCCCAATTTTCAAATCTGTAACACAGATACTTAAAAAAAAAAAAAAAAGAAGAAACATTCTGCTACTTATTTTATTTGCTATTTACGCTTGGGGCAGGCAAGTATTCCAGGAGCAAAGACTTGAGCGCCTCTGAGCACGGCGTTGCCACACTGCGCACCTGCCACCACCTCGGAGCTGAGCTGCTGTACACATCTAAAAATTTGAAAAAAGGAGGTCTTACTTTCGAAACAACTTAATTCACATGAAAAGATGTTTGCTGCTACCTCGGACCGATCACAGGGATCAGGAGTACATCCAGAAGGTCTGGATGTGGGACAATCACCAACTCGTCCTCAGATTCAAACGTTTGCTACAAAAAAGATAACACAACAATATTAGACAGTTGTTGACACCTGTTTTTCACACCGTCCTCCATCACACCTGATTCAGCTAATCAACGAGCACTATAGAAGCCCTATAACGATTCATATTATCAGAATCACGTTTGTTGAAGGACAGATCCCTCACCTTGTTTAGTTCCTCACTCAGTTTACTTCTTATGTTGTCCAATGGTGCCCGGTGGACGCTGGCCCGGACGCAGGTGTAGGAAGGAGGGTGTGACAGGCAGGTGAGAAGCGTCTGAAAATTTTGTTCAGCTTCTTCATGGCCAATGGACGCCACCAACTTGTTTGCGTGTCAGGACATGTCAATGATGAACATAGCAAATCAAAAAATGTATTTGTTGAGCACTTTACAGATATCAATCCATTTTCTTCTGCTTATCCGGGGTTGTGTTGCGGGGCAGCAGCCTTAGCAGAGACCCCCCTATCCCCAGTCACTTCATCCAGCTCATCTGACGAGATCCCGAGGTGTTCCCAGGCCAGTTTAAAGACTTACCTTCTCCAGTGTGTCCTGGGCCGTCCTCTGGGACTCCTGCCGGTAGGACATACTCGGAACACCTCCCGAGGGAGTCGTCCAGGAAGCATCCCAACAGATGCCCGAGCCCCCTCAATTGGCTCCTGTCAATTCGAAGGATCAGCAGATGTACACTGAGTCCCTCCCGGATGACCGAGCTTCTCACACGCTCTAAAGGAGAGACCAGCCTCCCTGCTGAGAAAACTCATTTCAGCCACTTGTATCCGGGATATTGTTTTTTTTTTTGTCATGACCCACAGTTGATGACCATAGGTGAGAGTAGGAACGTAGATCAACCAGTAAATCTGGAGCTTTGCCTTTAGGCTCAACTCCTTTATTTACGAAGACGGAACGGTACAGGGTCCGCATGACAAAACACGCTGCAATGATCCAACTGTTGATCTCCTGTTTTAACCTACCCTCACTTGTGAACAAGACCACGAGATACTTGAACTCATCCACTTGGGGCAGGATCTCATCCCCGACCTGGACAGAGCATACCACCCTTTTCCAGCTGAGAGTCATAGTCTCGGACTTGGAGGTGATGATCTTTATCCCGGCCGCTTCACACTTCGCCGCAAACCGCTCCAGTGAGAGCTGAAGATCACAGGTTGAGGGAGCCAACCATACCACATCATCAGCAAAAAGCAGAGATGCAATGCTGAGGCTTCCAAACCGGACCCCTCCTTCCCCAGAAATTCTGTCCATATAAGTGATGAACAGAATCGGTCAGAAAAAGTCTGTGTTACCCTATACTCCCGGGTGAATACCTCACAGAAACGGCCAAATGCCTTTTCGATGTCCACAAAACACATATAGAGCAGAAAGGCAAACTCTTATGCACCCTCAAGGACGCTGCAGAATGTGTGCTTTACACTGTATCACGGCCCGAAATAAACCACATTGCTCTTCTTGGATCAGAAATTCGACTTCCTGACAAATCCTCCTCTCTAGTACCCCCAAATAGACCTTACCAGGGAGGCTGAGCAGTATGACTCCCCTGTAGTTGGAACACTCTCCGGCCACCCCAGAGGTACTGTCCCCAATGTCCATGAGATTTTGCAGAGGCGCGTCAACCATGACATGCCCACAACCTCCAGAGCCCTAAAAAACCATGAGCGGATCTCATCCACCCCTGGGGCCTGGCCACCAAGGAGCTTTTTAACCCCATCAACCCAAAATATGAGAGCCCAACTCAGAGTCCCCAGGTTCTGCTCTGTTAGAGTGTTAGTGGGATTGAGGAAGTCTTTGAAGTATTCTGCCCATGGCTTCAAAACGACCAGGGTCGAGGTCAGCAGCACCCCATCTCCACTTTACACAGTGTTGATGGCACACCGCTTTGCCCCTAAGATGCCGGATGGTGGACCAGAATTTCCTTGAAGCTGTTTGGAAGTCGCCTTTTATGGCCTTGTCAAAATCCTCGCATGACCGAGTTTTTGCCTCGAAAACTGCCGAAGCAGCATTTCGCTTGGCCAGTGAATACCTGACAGCTGCTTCCAGAGTCCCACAGGGCAGGAGGTCCATATAAGACTTGACTGCATCCCGATTTATTGTTGGGCATTAATGCAAAAACGCGAGCATTAACTTGCAATCTGTATTAGTAGGCAGGGGTCTCTAACCCTCAGAACACCTGGGTAGCCTGCGGACAGGTTCTGAAAATAGCTTACTGTGATTTTCTTGGAAAAACTATTTATTACTTGCATGATGTTTTAGTGATTATGGTTATGACATTTATTATATTGGTTGACGAGTAATATTTAGTGCCTACCATTGGTACAAAAACATTCAATAAAAAAACATTAATTTGAATAATAGACGAAAATACATTAACTATCACACCAGTGTTAAATTTTATAAATATTCATAAAATTGTATGTATTTTTGTCTTGTGGTTTTCTTTCGTATTAGACGATATAGTGCCATCTAGTGGTAAAATATTACACAATGTACCTTTATTTGTCACGATAGAATATTTTAACAACATACCTCCTTGTTTAAAAAAACTCCCCGTAGGTAATTGGTGACGTCGGGCCTCAAGGAAATTCTCGGAAAGATCGACATTTTGTACGTTACGAATTTGGGGCTTACAAATTGGTCAAATTACACTTTAAACACACGCCAGAGATGACTATCCTCGCGGTGAGTGTTAATTTACCCCCATTGCTCAGATTATTGCTATATTAACACCCTTTCACGCACAGCACGGGTGCCTCATCCACTTTCGTAAACGTCACCGTGGCAGATCTCGTATTGACTTTTAAACCTCGCGATACAACGAAATACACCCGATTGTATTTATTTACTTATTTCTTTGCGCGGGAAAATACTCTAAACCTTTTAAATCACACTTATTTTTAAAAAATGTGACGGAAAATCATTTGAAAAAAAATCTGAGTTATTTTAAAGAAAAATCTGAATGCGTCGTGGCGTGATGACGTCATCATTTAAATCGTTCAATGTGGCTTTTTTCCCCTGGAGCCGACCCAGCAGACGCCGACGATTGTCGGACTGCAAACATCTCACAAATTGACTTTTCTTGCCCAAAAAAAAACGCTTCCTAAAACTTTTGTGCATGTCTCCGAGGCGTCAACCCTTTAGGATGGAAAAGACGGGGCTCGCTTTATCCTAGCTTAGCCGCCGCTCGTGCGGACTTGCAGGGTTCGACCGACGGATGTTTGGAACAAAGAACGGACGGACAAACAGACGTTGGCATTTTTTTTGTTATTTTTAAACAATGGGGCTCATATTTACTAAGTTGTGGAGTTTCTTCTGCAATCAGGGTAAGCAATGGGTTATTTTTTACACTCACAAAAAGATGAAAACGAGGAAAAAAAACGCCAGTTAGATTTGCCTAATTGTTTTTTCAACTTGTGTTGTGGCAAAGTTGTGTTCTTGTTGCGTAAGCGTTTTTAGGACGAGTATTTTTTTTTAAAGAAATGCCAAGATGATAAAAATATGTTTGGGTTTATTTTGTACCTCGTGTTTATCGTGGTGGATATTAGATTGATTTTCACTGTTTGCGGCTATGGCGTCACCATCATTGTACTCCGTGTAGTATTTTTGTAGTGTTTCTCTATTTTTACTGTACAGTACCAGTGTTGTCATATTTTTTTCTGTACTAATTTTGTAGTCTTGCTGAGTTGCAGTGCCGGCGTATTTTTATTATAGTACTTTTTATTTTATAACCTCATTGTAGTATTTTTGTTACATTTCTGTATTATTAGTGTATTCATATTTTCTGTAGCATTCATTGGTCATATATTGGTATTTCTGTGGAATATTTGTATTTGTTTTACTGTAGTAGTATTTTGTCGTATGTTTAATTCATTACTGGAGTAGTATATTTTGGCATTTCTGTACTATTACAGTGCTGTATTTTTGTGGCATTTCTGTAGTATTACAGTAGTGTATTTTCGTGGCATTTCTGTTCTGTTTGACACCTGTGACCTAAGGGAAACACATACTTGCACGGGCAAAAAAAGGAGCTTGACAGAGGCTGCAATAATGATTTGAGCCAGAAGATGGGGTCAGCAAGTACAATATTTAAGTTACGGACATCACCTTTAAGTAATAATAGTAATTAATTCCATTATTAGCATTTAGGTTTCAGTTCAGGGGATGGTGTAAGGGTGGGCCGTGCAGCCCTTTGAGACTTTTTGTGGTAAAGGGCGTCACAAAAAAAGGGTGACATGACAATAACGTACTTAAAATATTTTGTTTGCGGGTTTTTATCAGTTTCATTTCTGAGCGCCTTTTTTTAAAGTGACACAATATTATCTGAGCACCTCTTGAAACTTCACTTATTAAATAAAAATACTGATTTATTAATAGGCCAAAATGCATGAATTATTGTGCAAATGTGCGTTCCATTCAAATACTCAGAAGGTTGATTGAGGAATTTGGATTTCCTTTTACACAGCATGAGCATGACCTACTTGCAGCTGAAGTAATTGTCAGACAACTTACTGTTACAGCTGCCCCAAAACAGAAAATTTATGCAGTTCAATCATTCTGAGTTTCCGAAATATGTATTCTTCCTTGTGCATTTTAGCACGCGATTTCGGTAGTACTGCCCAATAAATAAATCAAAAATTACACATTGTCCTCTTCAAATTGATGGAGTTAACTCATAGCATTTTTTCACACGTTTATGAAACAAAATGGCTTTAAAAGAAAAATATTTCCAATTTTGTGCGAGCATCTGAAAATACCAACACATTTTTACATTTTTATTTGTATGAACAGCCTCCATGTTGTCAAATATTTATTTTTGGATAAAAGGAAAACAAAAATTACTTAAAACATGTAAGGCGTGACCAAAACAGAAGTTTTTGAAGCCAACGCCCAAACTGGTAGTAATTAAGAAAGGTTTTTGAAAGTTAATATAATTAAAACCTGACATTTAAGCATGTCTCTTTTTTATATTTTATTTCACTGCACACACTCGTTTCCCTTTTTGCAAAGCTATAAAATAAATGTGTCAGAATTGGACACTTATAAGTACATATAATATTTGATAATAATTTTGGTACCACAAGATTGCTAACAAAATAAAAATATCTTCCTTTTTTCCCAACAGAGCACAAGGTGATCATTGTTGGCTTGGACAACGCCGGCAAGACCACCATACTCTACCAATTGTAAGGAATATCTTGTTTTTATTATTTGACACAAATACATTTCTAATAAGTATAACAAGGTCATATGGGTTAAAAATCTTTGGCAGGGTTTCCAAATAACGTGGAAAAAAACACATTGTTCTGCCATTCTACAAACAGTTATCTCCTTTTATTTTATTTTTTTGTGTAAATGGAATGTTGAGACAGAAAATCCTAATATATAAAGGCCAATGAATTGAAAAAAGTGTTTTCGGAATAGCACTAGCGATATGTTATATATTACGTATTTAGTCACCTAGCTGGGAAGCAACCGTGAATATAGGAAAGGTAGCTAGAATGTTTACATGAATGCTACCTAGATAATTGGGCAGTTATATAATCTGGTGGACAGTTAATTGCTATAGATGGCCCAGATCTGTTAGCTATTTAGGAAGGACGAATTTATTGCTAGTTTATTAGCTGTGTAGTTATGTAAGAAGGTAACTATATATCCAGACAGCTAAATGTGTACATTGTTTGCTACCTACGTGGTTACGTCTGTATTTAGCTGATAAATGGCAATCTTAGGATGCAACAGTAAATAAAAAGATAGTAAATGTGTGTATGTAAATGCTAAATAAATAGCTAGGTAGTTAGTTATATAGTTTGGTGGGAAGGTAGCTATTCTAGATACCCAAGGTTTGTTAGATGGGATGTGTTGCTAGTTCTTTTGCTATGTACCGTATTTTCCGCACTATAAGGCGCACCTAAAAGTCTTAATTTTTTTCAAAAGCTGACCATGCGCCTTATAACACAGTGCGCCTTATATATGGCTCAATATTAAATTCGCAAGGTCTCGCAACTTACTCAACAGCCGCCGACTCGATTTTACCCCGAACGTGGAGTAGTCCGCGGTGTATGCTGGGATTTATATACCGGCGTTTCATTGGCTAACCAATGTGTCAATCATCATTTGAATCGATCACTATTGGCTGAAGTTATTCGGATCCTCGGATTGGCTAGATGGTCAAAACAAACCCTGCAAACGGCCGAGTTTAGCAATGGCGTAGCAAGTCCGCGGTGGATGCTGGGATTTATATATCGGCGTTTCATTGGCTAACCAATGTGTCAATCATCCGTTAAATCGATCGCTATTGGCTGAAGTTATTCGGAGCCTCGTATTGGCTAGAGGGCCAAAACAAACCCTGCAATTGGCCGAAAAAGATGTGTCAATCATCCGTTAAATCGATCGCTATTGGATGAAGTTATTCGGAGCCTCGAATTGGCTAGATGGCCGAAACAAACCCTGCAATCGGCCTAGTTTAGCAATGGCGTAGCAAGCTTTCTAAAGTACGGCATAAAGAAACATGTTTCATTAGTCTGTATTTGTAAATATTTTACTCTCCTGGATTTACTACACTCACGGTTGTAAGAAGACCATGATTGCGTATCATTATTGAACGTGAGAACTTAGGTGAGTTATGCGGCTTTATATTTTCCCGGTATCTTGTTTTAGAACGATCTTGATGTTGCTGTGATGAGTTGAGTGAATTAAACTCAATTCCAAGTGTTTATTATCATATGCACAGTAAAGTTGTGAGCGAAAAAAAAAAATAGAAACATAGAAATGTTTGGCATTTCTTGAATCCCAAGACTTCAACGTTCCGAATTATATTTGAAATGACGCATTTAAGTGACATGGTCCGGACACTGCATTCGCACGTGTCTACGACACGTATTTGCTTCTTTGCAAGCTTTGGGAATGTTAAGGGGGTAATCAGTTTGACTGAATCATCTGACTGTTTTGTCGACGTTCCCATTGTAGCGCCTTATAATCCGGTGCGCCTTATCTATGGAAGATATAGGACCAAAAACTATTTTTTGGGGGGTGCGCCCTATAACCCGGTGCGCCCTATAGTGCGGAAAATACGGTAATTAAGTAAGAAGGTACTGATAAAAATGAACTCCAAGACCATGTTTTTATCTGGGGTTACGGAATCAGAGATCTTAGACGTGGTTAACAACTGTAAAAACCAAATGTCTATGGATTGTTTTGACATCAATATGGTATGAGTTAAGCAAGTTATAAATAGCATTGTGAAACCATTGACCTACATATGTAATCTATCATTTCAAACAGGCAAATTTCCAAATCAAATGAAAATGGCAAAAGTTATACCTATCTATCTATCTATCTACCTTGGTCATATCCCTCAAGAGGAGTGACCGACAGCAAGACAAACACATACAGTAACAAAGAAAATAAAAGGGGAAAAAATAGCAAAAAAACACACACAAACATTTTTGGACCATGGCCAACTCAATTGCCCAAACACCCAAACAAGTTAGGCACCTAAGTTGGTCATGCTTTCGTCCCTCCAGATGAAACAGTTATACCAATATACAAAAATGGAAACAAACACATTTTTACAAACAATAGACCGGTATCTATGCTTCCTCAGTTCTCTAAAATATTAGATAGATAGATAGATAGATAGATACTTTATTCATCCCCGAAGGGAAATTCACTTTTCCAGCAGCATCCCTGAGCTGAGAACAGAGAAACTATTAGAGAAACTTCACAATAATAGACTAAAATAATATGTTGATAAACATAAATTGATTAATGAAAGTCAATATGGGACTGGCCCATATTGAAATAACAGTGCAATGACATATAGAAGCACCAAACGTTTCCAAATATGTTGCATGGTATATATTTTATAGTAGTATTACGTGCTAGTTTAGGTTGGTGATGGCCCATTGTCATGCTAGCTTGCTGGAACAAAATAGGCTAAGATAACAGCTAGCGAGGCAGGTTAAGGAGTTATGTGCCTGTTTACTTGCCAGTAGTTTAGGTTATTTGAATGGGTACACAGGCTAGCTATGTTGATAGCTGTTTTTTTGCTATACGTGTATAGGCGCTAGCTAAACTACATGCCTTTTTCAGCCTGATGAACGAGGTGGTGCACACATCGCCCACCATCGGCAGCAACGTGGAGGAGATCGTGGTGAAGAACACGCACTTCCTCATGTGGGACATCGGCGGCCAGGAGTCACTCAGGTCCTCCTGGAACACGTATTACTCCAACACAGAGGTACTTTTTAGTGCAGGGGTGGGATTGAGGTCTTAACTTGAAAAAGTCTTAAATTTAATAACTGCAAGTTGAGGCCTCGAAAAGGTCTTAAATTTTCTCTACAAGTCTTAAATGTACCTTTCAATTGTCTTTTTCCCTATCTTATCTGTGTGATAGAGCTAATAACTGTATAATAAGTGAACTAAGAAAAGTATGGAATGTTGTGTCATAAAATTATTTTTCATTTTTTTCCGCCTTTATCGATCCGTGACGATAAATGCCATGTGTCTGTCGGAAAATCCAAATTCCCGCATTTTTGAAAATGCAGCATTACCTTGGAGTTTTACACACAGCCATTCTCTAACCTGCTTTTGTTGTCATTGGAGTAACTTTGGGATGGGAAAGTGTAGGTTTAATCCTTTGTTCTTGAGTGACTTAAAGTAAAAGTGGGTTCAGGCTCTACTAGGGAATGAGTGGGAGGGTCGCTCACCTGACGCCCGAACTCTTTGTGGTGGGTGCCGCTGGGATAACGACAGCAGTTGGGCTGTGCTGAACATGGGACGGTGGGCACCCCGCTCCGCCACCTTGAAGGGTTCCAGTTCGCCCCCACACAGTCATCCGTCTCTGCCCACACCCGCCCGCAGCCTTAGTGGACTAAGAGAGCGTGCAGGACTCAGGTGTTGGGGATGAACGGTTGCCCTAGTGTGGCCGGGTAGTTGTCCCCCAGGTGCGTGGCATTCTGCGGTGTTCTCAGGGCTCGGGCTGGGGCCCTGTGCTCACTCCCGTCCTTTTGACAGATAAGATACAAAAACATAAACACATTTTTATTAGTGGTACTTTTTGAACTTATTGTTGCATTCTTTTCAATAATTGATTTAGTGATTTAAGTTGCTTTTTATCTTTATTTTGTCATGAAAATGTTTACTTAAATTTGGGGATTTTGCTGTTAGATTTCATATCTAATATAGAACTTAGACAAAGCTTATTTAAACTTTAGGAGATACACCCGTATTGTTATCGATGTGATATGAAGTTAAACCACCAAGGGGAGCTTGTGACCACAGGGGACATGTTACTGAAGTTTAAATTTCCTTCTCTGGGGTTGAAACTGCTACAATACAAGGCATTGAGACCAGGTGCCAAAATGTTCGTGGAAATAAAGTGCAAAATATTGTCTGAACTATTACAAGATATAGTTGTTTATACATCAGTTAAATACTTTTAGAAACTTACTGCATTGACGTGTTAATCCTTCGACATATATAAATATTGATAGGACATGCAACCGCCATGTCAGGCTTACTTTAAACCCTTGCAAATGGAAGTGATGTGGGGGAACCGGAAATAGTAATGTTTCACTATATTTTGAACTCGCAGCTCAAATGAACATGGAATACTTGTGTACAACACTTTTTGATGAACTTGCATCCGGTTTTAGCTTTGAACTATATTTTAAACACGGCAAATGATTTATTAAAGAAAAACATTTGCCTTCAGGGCAACACAACACCCAGGTGCTAGTTTTTAATTGGGTATTATTTAATCCAGATGAGTGCAGATCTTATCGCCTCAAACAGCATGTTGTGACTCATATTTTAAATAAAATCACTTCAAGATGCATTTGTTTCCTTAAATGTGGTCTGGTTGACAAATGCTAGTCAGCAAATACAGCTTTGGGAGTGGAGTTGAGCTTTGGCGACATGCAGTGGACATTTTAAACAGCGGGTCATTTTTGAGGATGCGTCTTATTTTTTTCCTCTTGAGCTTCTCAGCTTTGTCTTGCGGGCCAGATTAAATCTCTGCTTTAATATGTGCGTGTGAACTGGGGGTTTGCAGATGGTGCACTGCAGCTGGTGGGGTTGCTCCGGGTTAAAGGTTAGGTTTTGACAAAAGAGGAGACCACCCTTAGTCTTTTGATGTCCTCTCACACTTTAGAGTTGCAATGTTAGTTGCGGCGCTCCCCAGCCCCTTATTTCAACAGGCAGCTGTCATTTTGTTGTTTCCTTTGTGATACCCCCCGTGAGCCTGGGCGATACGGCCAAAATTCTTACTACAATAAAATATTTCTCATTAGTCTGTATTGATAACTATTAATTTAATAACACGTTTTTGTTTTACATTCACATTTTAAGTCTAATTATTGTGTCAGAATGTCAGAACAAAGCTGTATGGTGAAAACTACTCTACAGTATTCCACAAATATGAGGAAGAAAATGTAAAGTTAACAAAGTGAGGTCATCACATCACAGAACATTGCACATAATCTGAGGTAGACCTGCAATCCCCCACAATTATAAAACCATAGATACACTAATTTTAATTTGCACTCAGCAATGTTAACGTCTTAATGTCTTAAGTCTTAGTGTGTCTAAATGTGAACAAAACACACTAAAGAAAATGTTGAGTTTTAAGAATAGTCCAAATCAACAAAACGGGCACTGCTTCAAAAGTTACAGGCCAGAAAAATCAGTGTGTCCATAGTATAAGGCTCTGTGACGAGTCACATTGTTACCCATCTGCTTGCAGGGATACGCACGTGTAGCGCCTTAGTAGCTGGTTTACTCTTGAAAAGTTTTTTTTCTTACATTCTCCACCATTCTCTTTTTGTCTTCTTGTTTTTTGTTTTATGGCAAGCTCACTGGCCTTGTGCTTTTTGAAGGTCCACTAGCACTTGTTACTGAATTGTATTCCCTTCAGCATATTCTAGCAGGTGATACTCTTTTAAATGATGGAATAGGTTTGTCGTCTTGGTTGGCACATGACATTGGCAAAGTTTGCAATGCAAGTTAATCACTCTGTTTTTATCAGACTTTAAGTAGCCAAAATACCTCAAAATAACTGAAGATGAGGAGCCTCTCTGTCTACCACTCTTTTAGGCTGCGTCCCATTCTTCTCACTTTCACTCGCTATTTGCCCTAGTCACTCGGTTTTGCGCGTTCACGTAAAAATGGGATGTTTCCCAATACTCTCAAGACCGAGGGAGAACTGCCCTCAACCCATGACATAACCACTTCAGATCAAGGGAGGTCGGGACCTCACTTGGAGCGAAGTGACTACCCAGAAGGCTTGCGAATTCTCTATCAACAAACATGCCTGGAAAGGAACCGCACAAATGTAAGTAGTTTTCCACAACTACGCACGAATTTGCAACAAAATATATTGAGATATCTTAGTTAGACGTAAATGCAATAGAAAATCGTATTTTTGCATTAAAACATGAACATTGCAAAATCGGTACTTTAAACTGCACAAATTTACAGAAGAAGCCGCAAACAACTCTTCAACCGTAGAGTTGGATAACTGCAGAAAATCACGGTTCAGCGTATCCGTTTTTATCTTAAACGAGTCGTGCTTTTACATCTACATGGCCAGTCGCTAAAGCAGCATAGTCACAATAACGTTCTGGATATATGCGCTGGTTTACTGCACACAATTTCGGGTGTCGTGTTTTATTTACAATATGATTATTTTATGTGAGATCAGAATGCATTCGTTTTCATCATGCATCATAAGTAGTGTCTCCGAATTTCACGTGGAAATACAGATGAAACTAATAACTATGACATGGTCCACTGCCTTCCCTGTAAACAGATTTTAAATAAAATAATTATCTTCTCAAAATGTCGAAATGTGGAGACAATTCTAAATCATATGTGATGCTGGCCAATAGAAGGCTCTCACAGCCATAAGAATCACATGTCAGGTTTGTGTATCTATTCACTATCAAATAATTATCCAGAACACATCCTATAATTTCCTGTCTCACATCAACTTGTTCAGCATCCTATACATAGTTGTTTTTGTACAATACACCAGCATTAAGTAATTGTTTTTTCCACCCAACTTAAAGGCCATTGTAGAACGTCCAGTGGAAGAGCTGGCCACCATCACAGCTACCACACCATCCACACCACCGGGCACGTTGTCGGCATCTGCCAATCCGGCACCAAACCCCAAATCACCCTGAAAAAAAAGGAAGCACGATACACTTTTTGACTTTTTGAAAGAGGAGTCTGCCAGAGTGAAGAAAAGGCACGAGGAAACTGAGGCCAAAACTGAGCTGTTCCCGATCCTTTTTGGGAAGCTTGTGGACAAATTTCCAGAACAGAGACATCTCTGCAATGTTTCCCTCTGTTTTATAAAAGAAAAATATTTTGTTTTATTAATAATTCAATGAAATTCCAGTTTGTGTTTTCCAGTTTTATGGAAGTATTGATATATTTTTGTTACATTTTGTGACACGTTATTTATTTACTATCATGTATTTCGGCCCGATGTAAGTTTGTTTTTCTGAAAGTAAACTATTATTTAACCTAGAGTCATTCGTAGTTGTTTTCTGTCCAACAGTCACATAGTTCACACAAAGTATCTCACATCATTATGAAATGAACCACCATGGTGTTACTCAAAATAAAGACGTTTATTGAATAGTAATGCAGAAAAGCACAGAATGCAAATGTGGGTCTGACTTCCAGAGCCTGGAACATGGCTTTTGGGCAATTTATTCCATATTAACTGTGGACAATTCTGTGTACGGTGGACCTGGGAACTCTGAAGACACGTGACACCACACGATAGAACAGACCGTGGGCCAGCCAGTACACGTAGATCAGGACCTCCAGCCATGGTCCTGTACCCTCTTCAGCAGCTCCTGCAGGGCCCACATGACCTTTTTGCTCAACCTTAGCAGTGCCGCAATGCTGAGGCCCCCAAACCGGAATCCATCCCCGCTAAGGCTGCGCCTAGAAATTCTGTCCATAACAGTTATGAACAGAATCGGTGACAAAGGGCAGCCCTGGCGGAGCCCAACCCTCACCGGGAACGAATCCGACTTACTGCCAGCAATGCGGAACAGACTCTGGCACCGGGCATACAGGGACCGCACAGCCCGGATAAGACTGTGCGGTACCCCATACTCCCGAAGCACCCCCCACAGGGCCTCCCGAGGAACACGGTCACATGTAGACCGGGCAGGCAAACTCCCATGCACCCTCAAAAACCCTGCAGAGTGTATAGAGCTGGTCCAGTGTTCCACGGCCAGGACGAAAACCACACTGTTCCTCCTGAATCCGAGATTCGACTTCCTGGCGGACCCTCCTCTCCAGTACCCCTGAATAGACCTTACCAAGGAGGCTGAGAAGTGTGATTCCCCTGTAGTTGGGACACACTCTCCGGTCCCCCTTCTTAAAGACGGGAACCACCACCCCAGTCTGCCAGTCCAGAGGCACTGTCCCCGATGTCCACGCGATGTTGCAGAGGCGTGTCAACCATGACACGCCCACAACATCCAGAGCCCTAATAAACTCCGGGCGGATCTCATCGACCCCCGGGGCCCTGCCACCGAGGAGTTTTTTGACCACCTCGGTGACTTCAACCCCAGTGATACGAGAGCCCAACCCAGAGTCCTCAGGCTCTGCTTCCCCAGAGGAGGACGTGTCGGTGGGATTGAGGAGGTCTTCGAAGTACTCCGCCCACCGATTCACAACGGCCCGGGTCGAGGTCAGCAGCGCTCCATCAGCACTATACACAGTGTCGATGGCACACCGCTTCCCCCCCTAAGACGCCGGATGGTGGACCAGAATTTCCTCGAAGCCGTTCGGAAGTCGGCTTCCATGGCCTCGCCAAACTCTTCCCATGCCCGAGTTTTTGCCTCGGCAATCGCCGAAGCCGCATTCTGCTTGGCCAGCCGATACCTGCCAGCTGCTTCCAGAGTCCCACAGGCCAGGAAGGACCGATAAGACTCCTTCTTCAGCTTGACGGCATCCCTCACCGCCGGTGACCACCAACGGGTCTGAGGGTTGCCGCCGCGGGAGGCAATGACTACCTTACGGCCACAGCTCCGATCAGCCGCTTCGACAATGGAGGCGCGGAACATGGTCCACTCTGACTCAATGTCCCCCGCCTCCCTCGGGACATGGGAAAAGTTCTGCCGGAGGTGTGAATTGAAACTTTTTCTGACAGGAGATTCTGCCAGCTGTTCCCAACAGACCCCTCACAACACGCTTGGGTCTGCTGGGTCGGGCCAGCATCTTCCCCCACCATCGAAGCCAACTCACCACCAGGTGGTGATCAGTTGACAGCTCCGCCCCTCTCTTTACCCGAGTGTCCAGAACATGCGGCCGCAGGTCCGACAAAACGATGACAAAGTTGATCATCGAACTACGGCCTAGGGTGTCCTGGTACCAAGTGCACATATGGACACCCTTATGTCTGAACATGGTGTTCATTATGGACAAACCATGACGGGCACAGAAGTCCAATAACGAAACACCACTCGGGTTCAGGTCAGGGGGGCCTTTCTTCCCAATCACGCCCCACCAGGTGTCACTGTCATTGCCCACGTGAGCGTTGAAGTCTCCCAGCAGTACAAGGGAGTCCCCAGGGGGTGCGCTCTCAAGTACACCCTCTAAGGACTCCAAGAAGGGTGGGTACTCTGAACTGCTATTTGGTGCATAAGCACAAACAACAGTCAGGACACGTCCCCCCACCCGAAGGTGGAGGGAGGCTACCCTCTCATCTACTGGGGTGAACCCCAACGTACAGGCGCCGAGCCGTGGAGCAACTAATATGCCCACACCGGCTCTGCGCCTCTCACCACGGGCAACTCCAGAGTGGAAGAGAGTCCAACCCCTCTCGAGAGGACTGGTACCAGAGCCCAAGCCGTGCGTGCAGGTGAGTCCGACTATATCTAGTCGGAATTTCTCAACCTCACGCACCAACTCGGTAGCCGGGGATCGTCACGCCAAGGACCGCTCCCCTGGCCGCTACCCAGTTCTCTACGCACCCGACCCCTTTGGCCCCTCCTACAGGTGGTGAGCCCACGTCGTCCCTTCGGGCTGTGCCCGGCCGGCCCCCGTGGGTGAGGGTCCGGCCACCAGGTGCTCGCCAGGGGTCTTCAGAGTTCCCTGGTCCACCGTACACAGAATCGTCCACAGTTAATATGGAATAAATAACAACTCCTGACAACTCTTTTGAATTAAATTCCTTATGAACTAAGGTGTTTGGGTCCTACAGGGAAGTTTGGTGACGATCATGTCAGCTTAAGGGTCAGGTGGACTGTTCTTGTGTTTGTTTACTTTTCATCGTGTCACACATTAAAGACCCCTACTATATGTCATAAAATGACATTAAGATACTAATAAGTAGGTTGTCATTTATGTCTACACAAACATAGGGTATTATGTGAACGTGCGTTGTACGTTAACCTTTACTGTATTTGACCGATCGGGTCATTTTCTTTAATGAGTGGACGTACCTTGTAAAGCTGAATCAGTGCTACATAGCGCCGAAGCAGTCTTCAATATCGCGCATTTCTCCTCCGTTGATTGGAGACACGGAAAAGGTGATGAGCTTCCAGGCAATCGGTAATAACACAGCTGTAACGGGCATTTTTAACGTTGCACGAACTCTCCAACTGCCACACCACAGGTTGAGACTCAAGTTATTTACATGTGACGTAGGCCAATACGTCACTGAGGTCGACAGCCAATTCTTATTACGGCCATCTACTGGACTGGGGTGGAACCTTGCAAGTCCCGTCCAATTTCTTAGGGGACAATCTTCACTTTGCACTCCACTCACTGAGGGGACTTCCCTATGGAGGGACCTCACTGGAGGGTTCTCAGGGCCAAGTGAGAGGAATGGGATTGGGCCTTAGCATGCTCTGAGCGTGTATGCTGAGTGTTTTCGCCTCTTTATGGCTCATTTTGACTTTTGTCCTTTTGCTTTCACACTGTGTGAGACAATTTCTGAGAAATGATTGGCCGCTTCTCCTCACATTCTTTGTCTCCTGAATGTTAGTTCTGGAACTTGCGTTTTCATTGCATTTAGCGCCCTCATTTTCTCTGCTGTTCAGGTGTTGTGATTACAGTTTAAATATATCGACCATTATCAAACGATTCTCTTATTAAAATTGGCAAAAAATTATATGACTATTATTATCGTTAGTTTTATCACCCAGTACTACCTCCCCACCCCCAGAAAATCCGACTGTAGCATTCGCAGCTGAATGATGGTCATGCTATCAAACTGATGCTTCAGTGTTTTTAGAACCGTTTTTATCACATGCACGATGTAGCAACATAAAAGCTGTGAGAAAGAAAATGAAATGCATAGTGATAGTTATTCTTCTGTATAAATCCTCATTTACAATGTTTTACACAATCAAATGCTACATTTAAGTTTATACACCCGCTGCTACAAACAGTACTGATCCAACAATCATAAATAAAATGAATGAAACTGAATAAAAACCTCCTATGGAGGGAGGTGTAACAATATTGTTTGACAGAAAATAAAGCATTCGAAGTGCTCACACATGGCCTTTTAACTGTGAATTGGTACGAGATATGGACACACACATTCAATTATGGTAGCACAACAAATAATGAATAACCAGGGGTATGACAAACTCCCCTATAGGCAAACACTGGAAAGTCCCCTAATGCTAATTACAACTAATGCTGATGATGACTTATGCACATTACAAAAGCCATTGAATGAATGAGACCTGGATCCTAACGCTGCACAACGAATGACAAATCGTAAACAAAACTTGTACGCTTATCAGCCAGGAGCTCATGAAACACTCGGTTGCATTTTACTTTGCAAAGTTTGCTAATCCTTATCTAGTTGTGTTGACGAACATTGCTAACTGCAGAAATGGAATCAGAAATTAAAGATCAACCGATATGGGTTCTTAGGGCCAATACCGATTTATAGTATTAAGTGGAGGCGGATAACCGATATTTGGAGCCGATATTCTTTTGCTGTAAAATCTTTAAAAACCCGCGTAAGACATTTTTAATATTGCAAAAAGAAACAAAGAGTATTTGTTATGAATTTAAAAAAACTAATAGCTCTCTGAAACATTTTACAATGAGAATTTCAACACAACTAACACAATTAATCTTTCACTTAAACCAAAAACTAACTGTGCAGGACGTAAAATTAGGCTTAGCAGCAACTTGTATAAAGGTAGATTAAAAAGCTCCCTTATTTATTTTTACAATAAATTAATAAAAATGTCAATACAACAAACATAACTTAAATTAACTTAAAACAAAAGGTAGATCGAAATTCCAACGGAGCTCACAAAAGTGTGGGGACTTCTGTTTTAGAGCCAGATTGACAAACTAATGTTATGGTAACAGCTAATATCTCAGCCTTTCACTAGCATGCTTTTTATGCTCTCTTTCAGTCACAAACACACACGCTTGATAGACCATCTAATGTTATAATATGACCTAATGTATCAGTCTTCACCTGAACATGCTTCCCTAAAACAAGTTAACTGCACTTTTTTACGCAGGTGGGTAGCGTCCGAAACAAAGGGAGGGAATAGAGGGAGAGAAAGGCTTTGCGGCATCTGAGCCTAAATAATTCAGTTTTAAATATATTCAATCGGCCCGTTGAATGAATAAAAACGCTGATACTGATATCCGTCAAATTACCAAATGGCGGTGCCAAAGATTGGTCGACCTCTAATTTACACTATTAATCCTCTTTGCAGTTTGTCATCCTAGTGGTGGACAGCACGGATCGCGAGCGTCTGGTCATCACCAAAGAGGAACTCTACCGAATGCTGGCTCACGAGGTTTGCGGCGCCAACCGTCATCTTTGTTTATCTTCTGATGCACGACCCGATCCCAACGTCCCGTCTGAGTTTGCAGGACCTCCGCAAAGCGGCCGTGCTGATCTTTGCCAACAAGCAAGATATGAAGGATTGCATGTCGGCCGCCGAGATCTCCAAGTACATGACGCTGAGCACCATCAAGGATCATCCCTGGCACATACAGTCCTGCTGTGCACTCACCGGAGAAGGGTAAACAATGGCTCAACAATATTTTTGTTACTGATGAGGGCCAATGCCTACCGGTTTGATTTGCATTTTGCATCGTCTTTGTCATTGATAACAACATAGTACACATTGCATGCAACACGATTAGACAACACTCCAAGATAAACAAGTAAACAACTTTAAAGAGAAAAAACCCCATAAAAGATGAGGATAAAAGGCAGAGAAAAAAAACAACACAGTGCGTAGAGACTGGCCTAAGTTATAATAATAGTGCAATGTCTGTGAATAGTGCATGGTAACACTAATGCTTAAAAAAGAAATACAAGAACATTGAGCAGCAACAAAATATGTCAGAAGGTTTTTTTTTTCTTCAGTTTTGTGCAATAACATTTAGCAGCAACAAATATGTCCAAAATAACATGTACTGTATTTTCCTGACTATGAATCTCATTTAGAGTATAAGTTGCATTTTCGGGAAAAATTTGTTTGATAAAAACCAACAGCAAAATATTAGATGTCATTCTGAAAGGCAATTTAAAATTAAAACAAAATGGAGACAACACAGTATACTAAGGTTACACGTACATGCATATCTTAGACAGGCTCGTCAGTAACACAGGGATGTGATTTGACCAAAGTGAAATTATCTGAAAATTAGCGGGGGGGGGGGGGGGGGGGGTGTGATTGCTAGCTGGGGGGGGGGGGGGAAACCAGGTAGGACCAGGGCAGTAAAAAGTACAATAAGTATAGGCCCTACAGTAAAGTGTTGGTGTAATGTACACATGAAAATCTATTATTGTAATTGTTAAATATTTATGGCCATTTTTATTACGTTATAATATTTTCGAAAAAAATGGGAAAACTGTCAAATAAATTTGAAAAGTTTACCACCTACCTCAAAATTCACGACTCTATCAGCAACTGGTACAGGTTGTTGGGGTGGATCACGTCTCTTTATTACCGCTTCCGATTGTGATGTCAATAAGGGATGGAGGCCGTAAAGTTTTGGAGTTTTCGTTTGGGCACCGAAACTTCCAGCGATGGAATAATTTGTCGTTCTTGACTGGAGTTCTTTCACGTGTTTTTTGCTCTTTGCGTGACTTTCAAGAGCTTTGAAACCTCTCCCACCATAGTCGATGGTATCATGACACCAAATGCAAAGTGCTTTCCCGGCACGATCGATCTTCCGAATAAAGTCATTGAACAAATTCGTCACAGTCTTCTTTCCAACATTCGTAGATAATTCCTTCTCCAACCAGTCCCATCGAAACTTGTTTTTTACAATCTTATCAATTTCTTTAGCTCGCGGAGCATCTTTGCGTTCGATCACGGACATCTTTCTTTAAACACCCGGCAAAAACGTGTGAGAAATGAACAATGGCACACTCCTATAACAAGCGCGTTTATTGGTCAACACGAGACTTCAACCAATCGCAAGTACGTTTCATTTCAGTTACGGAAACACTCAAATGGCATGCTGTCGAGACGAAATCGTTTTTTTTTACCAATTAAAACACCGGAAATTTTAAAATTTTATTTTTGGAGATAAAAAAAGCGGAATTCCGCGAATTAGCGGAAAAATCACATCCCTGGTAACAACGTAACATCTCATTAGTTATTCAGATAAGTCTTGCCTGAAGAACATGCTTACCAAACTATTAGCTTCGATCCAAATCACTAAATACAATCAAATGTTTATCCTCTACTTCACTTTCACAGGTAAACATCTTTCCAACTCTGGGAACGATAAGCTGCTTCTTTCCTCCGGTTTGAAAATTTTTCCCCACATAACGGTGCAAGGTTGAAATTATCAACACAGGCCTAGCGCACTGCGCTCTTACAGTTTTTAGTTCAAAAATGACCTGTGAAATGATATACAGAACCAGTAATAACATTTCAAACTCAATGATATAATAATGTGTTAATTATTTCACATTTAAGTCTTACTGGAGTATGTCGCATCGCTGGCCAAATTTAACTGCAACCTGTAGTCCAGACAATACGTAATTACTATGTTATTACCATGTTATTACCAATCTCAGCTATACTTAGGGGGCTGCCAGGTGTTGGTGACTTCTGACATGCACCGAAAAATGCAAATTTCCAACATCTACTGAATGCTGTCAGAATTCCCCCTCCTTTTCCCCACAAAGATATATTCCCCAAAAATATAAAGTTAAAAAACAAGTATGACGGATATATTTTTATCTAAACTGTATATTTTACAATATTTTTGGTGATAAAAAATACTCAGTACATTATTTAAAATCGTTTTTAGGTTACATTGACAAAATGAATATTTTATACACAAATGTAAAATATGAGCATGTTTTTTTCTATCTTGTAAAAATCATTTTAATTGCAATTCTTCAATATTTATTTCTGCAAAACAATGTAGATGATAATGTGGAAGGATACATTTTTGGAAGCTGTTTTGCAAAGACATTTTTTTTCAATCCGCTTTGATAATATCATTAGGTTAAACAGAATTATAATATATTCTAATGAATATATAAATACATACACACACCTTTAAAAGGGTACTTTTGCTTTTTAATTCTGTTAAATGTTTTCATACCACCCTTACATATTGTTTCCAAATTTACACAGCAAAATGTTTACATTTTGTATATATCTTATTTGAGTTTGTTATTAAGGGGTCAGTGTGTAATAATTAGCGCCTCCTTGTGGTACAAAAATAAATATCGAGATGAATACTAGGCAAAAATACATGAGTTATCATACCAATATTAAAACCAACTAAATATGAATAAAATGATGACTCACAACACGTGGTAAGATTTCTCTCTTGGCTTTGATCTCCGGCAAAACTAACATAAAATGCGACAGAAACAAAATGAAAATAAATCCAAAGAGCTTGCCAACATCATTTTTGCCGTTCCATGTATTCCGTTACTCCTCAAGCCTGCACAAAATTTAGTCATTTTGTTTATATTTAGTTTCTTTTGTCTTTAATTAGCATATTTAGTATTGGAGTAATCCAAAAGTAATTGAAAGTAATCCAGTTAAAGTAACCCTGACCAACCCCGCTTATTCATTCTGCCCTTTTTTATGCATAGAAATGTTTTATACCAGCGGTCTTAGACTCACAGCCCTTAAGATGATAGTCGGAAGTCCCCGCCTTGATAAAAAGTTAAAGGAACAGTGTGTGTCATCTGACGACTAGATAATGCTGCATTCAAACCTGCAAGCGAAATCTAGTCCTAAAAAGCACAGGGAAGAATACAAACTATGGAGACTCGGTGACTATAAGTAGTCATTTTTCTTCTCTCTATTTTGCAGTTGTTGTTTCAGGTACCTTAAAGCAGGAAGATGGTGAATGTGAGGCTCACGTTACATTAAAAAAGCAAATTTCTCAACCTACAAGTATTTTAGACAAGGCATGTTAGTTAATCAATTTTCGCTAAATATTTAGATCAATGTTGTTTATTAATGACACATTTTCACCACTAGGAGGCACATTGATTTTAAGTGCAGCTAGTGCATTATGAATGCATTTATTGCTCATATATATATATATATATATATATATATATATATTTTTTTTTTTAGACCTCCTGGTGTGAAAAAAAATTGACAGTGAAATGTTTTGATTAGAATTTATTTTGGGTGGAAGACCTGATTTGGCCCCAAGCTAACCCAAACCCGAGGTTCCACAGCCCGCCCAAAAATGAGTTTGAGACCCCTGCTTTAGACCAGCTGAGGTGCCCGCGGACGTGTGCTGACAATAGTTTATCAGTGCTGGGTCATTGTGATTTTTTTTTTTATTAAGATGTTATTTTTTACTTGGTTGACTGAGTCAATTTAGCCCTACTTCCAATAATTAATAGGGTCACAATGTTATTTTCTAAATGTATTAGAAACTGGGTGCCCTATTGCACTAATTGGTAACAAAAAGTAGCTCTCGACTTGAAAGGGTTTTTTGGCAACATTACTTCAGACAAAAACTTTCTTTTTGTTCCAGATTGTGTCAAGGTCTAGAATGGATGTCATCACGGGCTGGACTCAGATAGCAGAAGATCGCAGCCCCCTCTCAATTTTATTGACATTCTTGATAGGACAAGCTGACTTCTCATTGGGCTGGAAATGGACTCCACCCCCCCCCCCCCCCCACCAACATTTTTTACAGAACCCAAAGCATAGCTGATGCATTTTTAAAAAAAACAACTTTTCAATTCCTTGAACAAAGTGAAGTTGTTACTTTTTAAACAGTATTTTAAAACATCTGTTATTTAACATCATTGTTATGAAATGTGTGGAGACAATTGTTACAGATGGATATATTTTCCCCTTATTGAAGGTGCTCTATTGTTTTGAAGTGCAGAGACATGACAAAATGCAATTAAAAGAGCGAAACACATTTTGCACATGTTGGGGCAAATGACAACTAATCAGGCAAAATTATTAAATTATTTACTCACATCAGCAATATATTAGAGAACACAGGAAGGAACATACAGATCCATGGGATTTTTCATCTACATTCACGTTTGGAAAGAAGGGAAGTGCACATAAACGTGGAATAAAAACAGTAAATATAAACAAAAAATACATGTATAGATAGACATTCACAACAAACAGGAGTTATCATGTATGTATGTGTGTGTGTGTCAATGCTTAAAACAGTAACGCGTCCTAGCAGAGAAAATGTCATTTTGTCAAGTTTCTTACTTGCAGGTTTGTTGAAAGCAAAGCTAAAACATGCATTTCTTCTAATACCAAAAAGTGTAGAGGATTCAAGCACAGGCAACTCTTTGACACCTACAAAAGAACCAAAGATTGACCTTTATTTAGGTAATGAAATTGGAAAGCTTCTCCTTTTGGTGCAGGTAAAATAGAAAGGTAAGACTCCACTTTCACAAACCCAACTAGACTCACCTGTCCTCAGCAATGCCGTCCACTTCTTCTTGGTCATCCTCAAGCTCCATGTCCAATTCGTCCACATCCAGCCCATCCCCGACATAGCCGCTCAGAACACTGACAGGAAACACAAAAAGGTAAGCCGATAAGAGAGGGAAGTAGGCAGAGTCAAAGGGCGCTCACCTGACGTAGCGACAGGTAAGGAACACGATCCGCTTGAGCTTCTTGTTGTAGAAGAAATAGTTGAAGGACCAAAGGCTTCCTTCTTCCCCGAAAGGATCCGAATCCAGATCGGGATTGTAGCTGAAAAGAGAAAATGCAGTATTGAAGTAAATCCACTAGCGCACATTTAGCCAGACCAGATGAGATAGTGGACCACATTAAATTCAAACATTTGGCCAATCGGATTTTTCTCATTCATGAATAAATGAGTTGTATTTCTGTGGTAGTAATTCTGCAGAGTTATTTTAGTTCTGTATTGTAGAATTACAGTATTACAATTTGATAGTAGTCTTACTCGTGAAATTACGGTAAGACGTTTTCCATTGTGCGACATAATGAAGCACACACGGTTTTGTTTTGCTATTGTAGATTTGCAGTGTTGTGTTGAATGGAGCCTTGTTCTTGTCTGCATGCTGTTGAGAAATAAATATAACCAAAGGCGGAACCACAATGTCCTACTTCTCACACATTAGACTGCACACTCTGTCATAACAAGTATTACTCTAGAAGTATTTCTATAATAGTTAACATTGTAGCATTACAGAACTGCAGTTGATTTTTTTTCCTGCAGAGTAACTGTAGTTTTATTTTTTATAATTCACAATCATAGTTGATTGATGCAGTATTTTTGCAGAAAAAAAACTTATTTAGAATTACTATATAATTGAGAAATACAAAATATAACTAATTGTTGTAATCCATCATCTGAACCGCTTATCAGTAGGGTCACAGGGGTGCCAGAGCCCATCCCAATCATCTTCAGGCAGTGGGTAGGGGACACCCTGAACTGGCTGCCAGCCAGTCGCAAGGCACATGGAGACAGACAACTCACTCGCTAATTCACACCTAGCTACAATTACAATTTGAGGTCATGTTTTTGGAATGTGGGAGCGAACTGAAGTGCCCAGGGGATACCCACGCAAGCATGGGGAGAACATGCAAACTCCGCAAAGGAAGGCTGGTAGCCAGATTTGATCCAATGACATCAGAACTACCGTGGACTCACTAACCACTCAACCACCCACAGTGCCGCCTGTTGTAATATGTATTGCAAAATTACTGTGGTTTTGTTTTAGTAGTATGCTAGTAGAATTTAGTGTTTTTTTGCAGAATAACTATTAGTATTTTTATAGCATTTCTGTATTATAATTGTATGTTTGGAGGGCAACCAATTCAGGGTGTTCCCTGCCCCAATGCCTGAGGATAGCTGGGATGGGCTCCAATACCCCTGCGACCCTAATGAGGATAAGCGGTGCAGATAATGGATGGAAGTCAACATTGTAACTGGGCAGGAAGGGAAAAAGTTGCATTGGCAAAGACAGGTCGCTCGAGGTTTACTACATCCGAATTGGGATGCATTTAGGCAAAAAGACCGCTAGAAAGTGACATTTAACGAATCCAAATGCTATTGTGGCTATGCGAGAAGAGAATCTCTAAAGATTAGGGGCCGCAAGAGGGCGAATATCGACGAATCATAACAGACGCAGTACTGAAGAAACACCCATAAATGGCAAAAATTTAGCCAAGCGGACTGGAGTGAGAAAAAGATGCAGTACACGATAGTTGATTGATGTATTTTTTGCAGGATTATTGTAATGATATTCATCAGACAGACTCCCGCACTGTCGATTTTTAATCCTTTTGACCAAACATTGGACTGTTACTACAGAAATGAGACTGCAAAATCAGTATTTCTGTTGTAGTAATTCTGAAGTATTTTCAGAGAAAAGTCCGTTTTCAAGGATTACATTTGATAGGTCACTAAAGGGCATCATTAAGTGTTTACCTGTAGATGTCGCAGGCTTGCAGGTTGATCTCCTGGTCGATGGCGTTCCACAATTCTGGCCCCAAAGAGTTGAAGCCTTCGCCCACGGCCGAAAACAGACTGCTGTTGACCGCATTGGCCACCTGAAACGCGCACAAAACCCTAAGAAAGTAGTCAAAACTCTAATCTCTCGTTTATTTCGTATGGTGTAACAGTCTGTGGTTTGCAATAATTTGTGGTCTGTGCAGCCCTTTGAGACTCCTTGTGATTAACAGCTATACAAATAAACATGATGCATTCTGATTGTCTAAACAGTCGCCACTTTTCTGTGTGTCAATATTGTTGCTATCTTATTTGTACAAGAATGTAAAACAGCTTAAGCTACACGCAAATATTTTTCCATTTCAAGTTTCTCTATTGTGTCAACAAAACAACCTGGAGCTACAAATGCACAAAAAGGCAGCGGAAGATGCTTTCCATTGCCAACAAACTTGAACTTCTCCACATGCTAAAAGGAAGCAGAAAATTATTCCGGTTTTCCTAATCACATCCACATGATGGGGACAAAATATCTGAGGCAACGTTAATGGCCTTCCGAACAAAACTGACCAAAAGCTAATTTTATCTATATATATATATATATATATTATATGTATGTATATATATATATATATTTATATATATATATTTGTCACACTAATAACACAAGTGCATAACTCACATTTTTTGGGAATAAATCCAATTCACATAGAAATGTGCTTTATTTGCATAAGTAAGTCAATCATTTCAAATAACCAATCAATAAGGCGATACTATTTTTAAAAATAATTTGCCAGTACAGAAGTTATTTGTAAAAAAATGATAATGGCATGTATGTATAAAAGTGAAGTACTTATTGTTTGTTCTTTTCACGCCGTGTTTATTGTCCAGATAGCAAAATATCAGAAGTTGATCATGTCCTTATTCACTATAGTATTACAATATAGCAGCTAGGTTATTTTTTAAGTTATAACTTGACAGTACACATGTTATTTGTAAAAGAAAAAAAAAGTATTAAGTACAGAACTTTAATTTGTTGAACAAATGCTTGAGCCAGTAAGTTAAGTTTTTACTTTGGTTAATGTATATTAGAGTATTTAAATAAAAATGAGTATGACTTCCTGGGTTTTAACCATTACAGATCTTTTTGGAACACAACCGCACCACCCCCCCAAAAAAAGACAATATTGCATTACAAAAGCATATTTATCGTACCGTATTTTCCGCACTATAGGGCGCACCGGGTTATAGGGCGCACCCCCAAAAAATAGTTTTTGGTCCTATATCTTCCATAGATAAGGCGCACCGGATTATAAGGCGCTACAATGGGAACCTCGACAAAACAGTCAGATAGTTCAGTCCAACTGATTACCCCCTTAACATTCCCAAAGCTTGCAAAGAAGCAAATACGTGTCATTGACACGTGCGGATGCGGTGTCCGTACCATGTCACTCAAATGCATCGTTTCAAATATCATTCGGAAGGTTAAAGTCTTGGGATTCAAGAAATGCCAACCATTCCTTAGTTTCTATTTTCTTTTTCGCTCGCAACTTTACTGTGCGTATGACAATAAATACTTGGAATTGAGTTGAATTCACTCAACTCATCACAGCAACATCAAGATCGTTCTAAAACAAGATACCGGGAAAATATAAAGCCGCATAGCTCACCTAAGTTCTCACGTTCAATAATGATACGCAATCATGGTCTTCTTACAACCGTGAGTGTAGTAAATCCAGGAGAGTAAAATATTTACAAATACAGACTAATGAAATATGTTTCTTTATGGCGTAGTTTAGCAAGCTTGCTATTCAGTCATCTTTTTCGGCCAATTGCAGGGTTTGTTTTAGCCCTCTAGCCAATCCGAGGCTCCGAATAACTTCAGCCAATAACGATCGATTTAACGGATGATTGACACATCTTTTTCGGCCAATTGCAGGGTTTGTTTTGACCCTCTAGCCAATCCGAGGCTCCGAATAAGTTTAGCCGATAGCGATCGATTTAACGGATGATTGACACATCTTTTTCGGCCAATTGCAGGGTTTGTTTTGGCCCTCTAGCCAATCCGAGGCTCCGAATAACTTCAGCCAATAGCGATCGATTCAAATGATGATTGACACATTGGTTAGCCAATGAAACGCCGGTATGTAAATCCCAGCATACACCGCGGACTACTCCACGTTCGGGTCAAAATCGAGTCGACGGCTGTTGCGTAAATTGCGAGACCTTGCGGTAATATTATTATTATTATTATTATTTAATATTGAGCCATATATAAGGCGCACTGTATTATAAGGCACATGGTCAGCTTTTGAAAGAATCAAGACTTTTAGGTGTGCCTTATAGTGCAGAAAATACGGTACTTTGCCATCAAAGTGGATTATTGATGTCAGTACAGTAAGACCTCGGTTATCGCGGTTAATGGGGACCAAAACCACCCGCGATAAGTGAAAATCCGCGAAGTAGCGGCGCCCCTTCAAAAAACAAAACAAAAAAAAGATATATATATATTTTTTAATCATTATTTCTTAGACCTGGTTATGGGGAGCAAAACCACCCGCAAAAAGTGAAAATCTGCATAGTAGTGACGCCCCTTCAAAAAGGAAAAAATAAATATATATTTTTTTATTTTATTTTTTTTAGACCCGGTTAATGGGGGAAAAAGTGTAAATCTGCTTAAATAAAATCTCATCTCATTATCTGCACCGCTTATCCTTATTAGAGCCCCTAACTCGCGGTGCGTGTACTTTCGGGCGCGATACGCACGACACCGCGACAAGCTAAGCGGGTTGGGCGCTCGGTGCGGAGGCCGGTGTTATGCATCCCTGCCGAGATTTGCATCCCCTCGCTACTATAACCACTTTTACCTCATTTTATCTCACTTTTCGGGAATGTATGTGAACATATAACAAAAACCACTTCGTCATGCATTTGTTGGGAATGTAATACAACTTAAACCATTCCGTCTTTGTATTTGTTGTGAATGTACTCGAACGTTAATGCACACCGTATATAAATCACTTGAGAACTGTTGTGCACTCTACCATAAAGCTTATTATGCTGAAATAAGCTTTATGGTAGAGTGCATAACAGTTTCAATACGAGCGATTTGAGTCGAAAAAGGCTAAATAAACATGTTACCTAATAAAAAGTGATTTGTATACGGCGTGCATTACCATTCGATTACATTCACAACAAATACAAAGACGAAATGGTTTAAGTTGTATTAAATTCCCAACAAATGCAAGACGAAGTGGTTTTGGTTTTATGTTCGCCATTACATTCCCGAAAATTGATATAAAAGTGAGATAAAACCAGGTAAAAGTGGTTATAGTAGCTAGGGGATGCAAATCTCGGCAGGGATGCATTTCTCAGCATAACACCGGCCTGTCGGAAGCGCAGCAGAATGCGCGTTCACGCGACGGGGGGAGGATTTTGTACGGGAGTCGGATTTGGGCACAACACCGGCGCCCGGCGTCTCCCGCTCGGGCCGCGATGGCTCTACATGGTGCTACACGGCCCTCGATGGCTCCGGCCGACGGACAGGCGGCCGCGGGGGAAAGGGGTAGGGGGGACCTGTGGGGTTAGGGGGGCGGTGAAGCAAAGGCCGCACTAAAACCGCGCGCCAGGAAACGAGAACGGCGCGCCGTGCTAGGGTCGTCGGCCGAGGGGGATTCCCGCAAAAAGTGAAAATCTGCAAAGTAGCGACGCCCCTTCAAAAAAAAATAAAAAAAAATCTTTACCATTACAGATCGCGAAGCTCTGAATCCGCGAACGTCGAACCGCGAAGTAGCGAGGTCCTACTGTATACACAATTTAGAAACTGGATTGGTATTGACCAACTTGAGACTGAAAATTAGGTGGGTTTAATCTATTATAAATAAATGTTTCTACTTTTTGGAACACAACCCCAACAAAAAAAACGAGAGTTTACTTTATGACAAATGCATATTTAGCAAATTCTAGCATCGTCTGGTGGAGCACTGGTGTCTGTGAGCGCAATTTGGAAACGTTTTGGGATGTGGTACCGACCCAATTGAGACTGGGCTCCCTGCTGAATTCATGCGCTCTGGCAGCGCTAAAGTCGTAGTCGGGCCTGAAAGATTCGTTGAGCGTGGTGATGAGGTAGAAGATGGTCTTCCTGCAGCACTTGTCGCTCAGCGGGTTCTCTGCCTCCTCTGCGCTCCTGGCCAGCCTGAAAGACGCAAGGAACCTGCTGAGGAACCAGTAGCAACCTTTTTTCACTTTCTTTTAGTGTTCCAAACTGACAGGTCGGGACTGGCGGCGCTGGCCGACTGCGGCGGTGACAAGGCCTCCAGCACGTGCGGTTCGCCCTCCTGGCAAAACTGCTTAAACATGTGCTTGTCGTCGCCCGCCATCTTGCACGAGTAGCTCTCGATCCTGTCGGCAAACATCAGAAACCGGGATTAGAAAAATAAAATACTACCAGAAAGGATCGCGAATGTGGGGCTCGCAACCACCGGGTAGCCCCTTATCACCACCCAGTAACTCACGACTAGTGCTGAAAATAACTCAGTCATGGGTCGTTGTGATTTTCTAGGAAATTTGATTGGCAAGAGGCATGATTAGTGTCGTTAAATACACGATCAAGTAGTCCATAATTATTTTTAAAATTTGCCTTTTACCATATTCATATTTCAATCACCCATTGCCCTTATACAGGGCAGATGTTTTAGTGTATCTCTAGTATTTTTGTAATATAACACAGAAGCTCGGAGGTAAAGCGCTCGTCCTGGGATCAAGAGGTCGCAGGTTTAATTCCCGGCTCCTCCCCGTTATAGGTCAAAGTGTCCTTGGGCAAGACACTGAGTCCCGAATGTCCCCGATGAGCAAGGTTAGTGTGTAAAAGGGAAAGTGTGAAGCACATTGGAAGGTCTTCATTGACTTCAAAAGCGCGATATGAATGCAGAACATTTACATTTATCATTTTAAGCAGTAATATTTATGTAGTAGGACTTTTGTGGCATTGCTGTTATATTACTGTAGTAGTGTTTTTGTAGCATTAATAGTCATAATTTTGTATTACAACTGTAGTATTTATGCAGTATTTCTGTAGTCTTGTCATATTTATTTTAGTATTTTTGTCTTATTACTGTAATGGTATATTTTTTTAGTCTTTCGTCGTATTTGTGCAGAAATATTCTTTTAATAATTTTGTATCTTCTAGTAATGTTTTTGTATCCCGTCTGTAGTATTTCTGCAGTATTTCTGTAGTACTGTGCAGCGTTAAATTGATTTTCTACATTATTTTGACATATTCATACAGTAATTCTTTTCTAGCGTAGTCATATTTTAATTATTCGTGTAATATTACTGTAGTAGTATATTTATAACATTTCCATAGATGTATTTTGACCGGTGTTTTTTTTTTACATAGGCAACAACAACAAAAACAAATGCTCGCTTCTAGACGACTTCAGATTTTATCTCCAAGGAGTTTGCGCGGGGACGAGTCACTTTTATTCCGAAGGTCAGCCAGGAGCTGAAATCTGATCCATGGGAACATAACGCTAGTTACGCAACAACAAGACAACTGCAACAGTTTTCCCACAATAGTTGACCTCCTTTGCTCCTGAGAAGAAACACAAATCCATGTAAAACTACTTGAAGCGAACAATTCAAATGTGAAAACAGAAGATATCTCTGTGGGCAGCTTGAATGATTATTTAGATTTAGGTTTGCTCAGCACCTCCCTGACTAATCCGCTAAGCGACTTAAATAGTCAAGCTTTTGCCTAATGCTGCACAACTGGAACAGTGCATGTTGTTTATGTTTTGAGGTATGCACATCTTTGCATGGCCAAATGCAAGCACTTTTATGGCAAATTTTCCATCTTCTTTAGTACCAAATAAAATAAAAGATTCGGTGTTGTTGCAATGCTGTATTTTCTTATGTCAATTAATAGAAATGTATGTTTTTTAAATGTTTCTATGAACATTAGAGGTGAGACTAGATACATTATTGCACCATTTTCTGCTCCTCTTGCAAACGTAAAATGACTTTTTTAATAGTTCCTCCACCCAAGTTCATTTCTTTCATTACCCATTATATGTGCAAAAATCCAACATTCAATCAGGCTACAGAGAGTTATTTTTGATACATTTTGGTTAGAAACCTATTACAGGACTCAAAATTGCTTCCCTTAAAATGCATGTTTAAATAAATAAAAATGGAAAGAAAGGAGACTCACCTGCCAAGGATACGAGACTCTCCTGTTTCAGCACACAGTCGAGAGCTGAGTGCTTCGAAAATTGAGTTTTCCAGCAACTTCATTGTATTCTACAAGAATAGAATTAAATATGTGGATACATATAGACTATTAACATTGCATGAAAGAATGGCATTTGTGAAGAACTTTTCAGGCAATAAATTGCCACCCAAAGTGCTGAATTAAAAAAAAAAAACTACAGTACAATAAGACAATAATATCCCACCCGCCCCTCATCAACCTGAAACACCAAATACAGACAATGGTTAAAATGGAATAATGACCAACACATAGTAATAGAGCTTTGATTATGGAAAGGCACCAGCTAACCATGAGTAGAAATGTTACAAAAAACGGTATAGTTATGTACTTTTGATTATTTTTTTCACTTTACAGTAGTTAATAAAAAAAAAAAAAAAAAGACTAGTAAAATACAAATGGTAAATGGTCATTATATAGCGCTTTTCAATTCACTGAAGACCTCCCAGAGCGCTTTACAATGTGCTCCACACTTACCCATTCACAGACAAGATGTGCGAAAAGTCGTTATGCTTAAAACAAACACAAAAAAGGCTTGACGTGCCAGGACACCATAGCTTCGAAGAGGAGTTTATTATACTTCGTTTAAAAAAGCAGTCAAAAGGAGGTTAACAGCTTGAAATAAATTCAATTTGACATATCTTAGCGATAAAAAACAGACAAATGTCCAATATTAATAGTTTTTTTGGCAGAGGGTGCGTCTCAGCTTTTATTTAATTTATTTATTTATTTTAACAAAACAAGGACAAATAATAGTTCATAAGATTTCTTTAGTCTTTAAAAAATATGCCAAAAAGGCATCAACAAGACGCACTCTACCAATAAGAAAACTATAATAGTAATAACATCTTTAAAAGGGGCGTGTTGCTGCTCGTTTACAAAACAAGGACGTAGAATATGTCATTATTACAAATAAGACGACCGAAAATTTGTTAACAATCTTCTAATAGAAAATAAAAATCGAATCACATTAACGATAAAAAGAAGTTGATCAATAAAATGTTTATCCTGATAGGGGGAGCACGCCACAGCCTGTTTACAAAACAAAGACGTGGAATAGTTCTTCAGTATGTGTGGTATGTGCTTTGCATTTTTATAGTACCGCATAGCGCTTTTCAAGTCACCTAGGGGTGTTACAACAATCATACAGTAGAAAATAAAATTCGACGTATTAAGTTTGTGGTAAAATCTAAATATTTGAATGTTTTTGTTTTACAAAAGGGGGCGTATCGCTGCTTGTTTGCAAACAACGACGAAGAAACGTTTACTAAATGGTCTGCATTGAAATAGCAGTTTAAGTCACCGAAGACCTCCCAAAGCGCTTTGCAATGTGCTTCACACTTACACCCATTCACACACACACTGATAGAGGCCATGCAAGGCACATACTTCATTAGTTAAAAATTGTTAACTTCATTAGCTAATAAATATGTCCGAAAAGCGCCGACAATGTTTAAATACAAACTTGAGGAAAAATAACTTAATATTCATGTTTGTACACAAAAAGGGGCCATGTTGCAGCTGGTTTACAAAACAAGGACGAATAAGTTCATTACTTTTTATAAAAAGACCAAATATGCGTTAACAACCTTTAGAATAAATTATTTAAACTCGGTGCGTCAAGTAAGTGATAAGAAATAAAGAAAAAGTACAGAAAGCTTTATTCTCAAAAAAGGGGTGCAGCTTGTTTAAAAAAAAGAAACAATCGTTCATGAGATTTTACAAGTTAAAAAATGTCAGAAAAGTCCCAACACGGTTCAAATCAAAGCTTGACGCGATTAATAACTAAAAAGTATGTTCATGTTTGTACACAAAAAGGGGACATGTTGCAGCTTGTTTAGAAAATAAGGACAAGGGATAGTTCATTAAGCTTCATCCGTCTAAAACCAACGCCAAGAATGTTAAAATAAAACTCAACATGCTAATATATATATATATATATATATATATATATTAGTAATTTGTCCTCAAAAGGACAGCTTGTTGATGTCACATACGGTAATGGTTTATGCCTGCGCCAAGGACGAGTTATTACGGTACACGGAGTGAAAGTCTGGGAGTTGCTGAAAAGGTTATATTTTGTCATGAAATAAACTACTTTCATAATTGGATTTCATATTTTACAGTTGTCAAAACAAGGACGTGAGCGCATCGCCATCTTGAGGACATAGTGCACAACGACCGCCATTTTCTCACGCCCCTCCCCCACCCCTTCATATGGTCTTCCTGTTTCTATTCTACAACACAATTAACAAATGACTTACAAAATCGATGCAAAAATCCAACAAAAAGTCGTAGGTTACCCCTCGAGTCTTCCTCTCTTCCCTTTGCACCGCTTTCCCAAGATAACGTTATCTGCTGGTTCTGTTTGCGAAGATTATTGTTTTTTTTCCTCCACGCAGTCGTTGTTCGGCGTTTATAATCCAGCAATTAGTTGGGACATCGTTTCCAAGCACTCGGTCGAGAATGCACCAATCTGACCTCGTTTATCTTTATAGAAAAACTACTCTTCCCGATTAAATGCGAAGATATTAAATCGAGTTTGCGCTCGTCGAGCTCCGTCTGCAGCTGCATCCCTTTTGACCTAATTTCACAAGAAAGAAAAGGACTAAAAGCTTTTTGGGGATCAAGTCGCTGTTGTCCGAGCGACCGATCAGTCCGTAATAAAATAAGGGACGTAAAAGCTTGAAATACGAACAAAATAATATCGACAAAATCCGCAGGAGCCTTTCTGTTTACGAACAATGCAATCGACTGACTGAAAAAGACAAGCCCCCTTTTTCATTTATATAAATCAGATGACGCAGATCCAGAGTGGCAGTTGGTTGGTTTATATGTCCGTCATCTAAAAGGGCAAGCAATTGGCCCTAAAAATCCCCCCAGTGATTGGCCAAGAAAGTGTCAATCAAACGAGAGGCCGGGTGATTGGTCATAAATATTTATTAAGAAAAATGTTTATTACAGCCCGCTAGCTGGTTCAGAAAATAGACCATGGTGATGGGTCAGTTATTTTCTAATATATTTAATTTCTAACGGGCACAATAAAACATTTATACGGCCAGAGTCTTTAAATACATGATAAAGTAATCCAAAATTAATTTTAAAATGAGCCTTTTACCTTTAGTCGATTTTAATCACTCAGTGCTTTTCTACAAAGCAGGTGTTTTAGTGTAGTAGGATTTTTGTATGATGTTTGTAGTCATATTTTGGTAGTATTTCTGTAATAGTATATTTAGAGTATTTCTGTAATAGTATCTTTGTATTATAGTATTACTGTAGTATCATTGTAACATTTTCATCGTCAAATTTTTGTAGAATTTCTGTAGTATTTTCTTATTAGTACGGTTATAGTATTTCTATTTCTAGTATTTTTGTATTATAGTATTACTCTCGTATTTTTGTAGCCTTTCGGTATTATTACTGGAGAAGTGTTTTTGTAGCAATTCCATAATCATATTTTTGTAGCATTATTGTCGTATTCTAGTAGTATTTCTGTAGTACTATTTTTGTATTATAGTATTACTGTAGTATTTTAGTAACATTTTCATTGTCATATTTTTGTAGTATTCCTCTATTGGTTTTGTAGTATTACCGAGTTGTATTTTTGTAGTATTTTGTATTTCTGTAGCATTCTTTTTGTAGAACTGGTACAAAATGCCGCAGCGAGGCTTTTAATTAGGACAAAAAAGTACGATCATATAACACTGATTTTGGCTAACCTGCATTGGCTCCCAGTTAGCCTTAGATGTGATTTCAAGGTTCTCTTAGTATTATACAAAATCATACATGGACTTGCTCCCTCTTATCTTTCAGATCTGATTTGCTCCTATGTCCTGGTCCGAAGCCTACAATCTGAGAGTGCCGATCTTCTGGTGATCCCAAGAGCAAAGAAGTGTTCTGCTGGTTCGAGAGCGTTCTCCATCCGGGCACCGGTGCTGTGGAATGCTCTTCCCCCTGAGATCCGATCTGCAACCTCAGTGGAAACGTGATAAAGGAGTCCTACATTTGGTAAAGTTGTATTTTTTGAACAAGTTCATAGTTTCATAGTCACATTTCTAAAGTATCTTTGAAGTATCTTTATAGTATTTCAGTAGTAGTATTTTATAGTCTTTCTGTAATAGTTTTTTTGTGTTATAGTATTACTGTAGTGATATTTTGTAGTCTAACCGTCATATTATTTTTGTAGCATTTCCAGTCATATTTTTGTAACATTCCTGTAATATTCTGGTAGTTTTACTGAGTTGTATATTTAGTCTTTTGTACTGCTGTAGTCATATTTCTAGTATTTCTGTAGTAGCATTTTCGCAGAAGCATTTTAGTATTTCTGTAGTATTACAATAGTAGTATGTTTGTAGAATTTCAGTGTTTTATTTTTGTAGTATTTTATCTATTTGAAATAATTAGTAGTATTTCTGAACTGGAATACAATGTCAATCATAATAATTACCAAGAAGATAAATGTTTCAAGAAATCGCGTAAACATCGGGACAAAAAATTTATTTAAAAAAAATATGTACCCGCGATGAGAATAATATACCTATCTTACTTATTATATAAAAACAACACTAATACTATAGTCCAAGAAGAAAATTAATAATCCTTCAAAATATAGTGAAAAATAGTATTAAAATAGTACAAAATAATTGTTTATTCATGTAAAGTATTATGTTTCATTTTATCTCACTAAATATACTTGAAATGAACCAAATTATCCGGCATCTGCTATGTTGGACAATTATCTTTATTTTAATTTTTATATTTTATGAAAAAGGTAATATGGTAAAATAATAAAAAAAAAAATACTTGTTAAAGTAAAAACAGCATTAAAAACAGTTGAAAAAAAACTGTTTGTCAATACATTCATGTTATGATTTTTATTTGAAGTCAAGTTTATTTGTATAGCACTTAATCACAAGTTTCACAAAAAAAATGTTTTTAAAAAGCCTAAGTATCTGTCATTTTACTTTCCTTATTTTACTAAACTCCTCCTTGATCTGCTACCTTATCGTAGTAGAGGAGTTTGTGTGTCCCAATGATACTAGCACCTATGTTGTCGGGGGCTTTAAGCCCCTAGTAGGGTCACCCATGGCAAACAGGTTCTAGGTGAGTGGCCAGACAAAACGCAGATCAGAAGACCCCTTATGACGAGCAATAACATTGGTCCTGAATCTCCCTCGCCCGGACGCGGGTTACCGGGGCCCCCTTATGAAGCCCGTCCTGGAGGTGGGATCCCCTGGCGAGCGCCTGGTGGCCGGACCTTTACCCACGGGGTCCGGCCGGAAACAGCCCTAAGGGACGACGTGGGACCCTCTTCCCATGGGCTCACCACCTGCTTTTGGGACATGGAACGTTACTTCTCTGGCAGGGAAGGAGCCCGAGTTGGTGCGTGAGGTTGAAAAATTCCGACTAGATATAGTCCTTAGAGGGTGTGCTTGAGAGCGTGCCCCCTGGAGACTTCAACGCTCACGGAGGTAATGACAGTGAGACTTGGAGGGGCGTGATTGGGAAGACCGCCCCCCCGACCTGAACCCGAGTGGTGTTTCGTTATTGGATTCTGTGCCCGTCATGGTTTGTCCATAACGAACACCATGTTCAGACATAAGGGTGTCCATATGTGCACTTGGCACCAGGATACCCTAGGCCGTAGTTCGATGATCGACTTTGTCGTTGTTTCGTCGGACCTGCGGCCGCATGTTCTGGACACTCGGGTGAAGAGAGGGGCGGAGCTGTCAACTGATCACCACCTGGTGGTGAGTTGGCTCCAATGGTGGGGGAAGATGCCGTTCCGACCCGGCAGACCCAAGCGTGTTGTGAGGGTCTGTTGGGAACGGCTGGCAGAATCTCCTGTCAGAAGAAGTTTCAATTCGCACCTCCGGCAGAACTTTTCCCATGTCCCGAGGGAGGCGGGGGACATAGAGTCCGAGTGGACCATGTTCCGCGCCTCCATTGTCGCAGCAGCTGATCGGGGCTGTGGCCGTAAGGTAGTCGGTGCCTGCCGCGGCGGCAACCCTCAGACCCGTTGGTGGTCACCGGCGGTGAGGGATGCCGTCAAGCTGAAGAAAGAGTCTTATCGGGCCTTCCTGGCCTATGGGACTCGAAGCAGCTGGCAGGTATCGGCTGGCCAAGCGGAATGTCCCACCGGCAGGAGGCCCCGGGGGCGACCCAGGACACGCTCGAGAGACTATGTCTCGGCTGGCTTGGGAACGCCTCGGGATCCCGCCGGATGAGCTGAAGGAGGTGGCTGGGGATAGGGACGTCTGGGCTTCCCTTTTAAGGCTGCTGCCCCCGCGACCCGACCTCGGATAAGCGGAAGATAATGGATGGATGGATATTCTACTAAATATAGTTAAACATGGTTTTGTTTCGTTTTGAGAGAGGCTGTACTAAACTCCTTCACCAACGTCTTTGGATAGCACTTTTCTTTTTGGTGAGGCCTGTGAGCAGTTAATTATGATAATTAAGATGCCATATCACATGACAGTCACACTTTTAAATCAAAGATTATAAACAGTTATACAATGTGAATGGGACTGATATCAATGTAATCGGCATAAAAACAGAGTGAGCACACTCACATGGAAACTTTGATTTTATGATGCGATTGAATTAGTCAGCTGAGTCCAATATAATGGGAAACATCCTCAACACCACTACTGTCATTGTCCAGGTACTCAAGGATCACGTTGCCCCCGTTATATAAGGGCTCTTCTGGACTCATCAGTAACATGTGCAGACACTCGTTCATTGGGAAAGACTTCCCCGTCTCCGGATGGCAAAGGCGCAATTTCTGCGGGATATGAGGTGAGTTTTAACACAATTTTAAACACACACATAAAAAAAAAAACCATGATGTATTGTTACAGCCCTAAGAACCTTTTGACATATTGCCAAATTGGAAGCTTCAGACTTATGGATAAAAAACTCCAAACATTTTGTAAGAACAACATGTGAGACACAATCGTGAAAATAAATCAAATTTATTCAGCATTTTATATTGTGTTAACAAATACAAAATGCAAAGCGGGCGCTGCAAAAATATTGTCCCCCTTTTATTTAATACTATGTAGAGTCTTCTTTTGCTGCAATCACAGCCAAGTTTTTTGGGTATGTCTCTATAAGCTCTTCACATGTTGAAACTTATATATATTTCCCCACTCTTCCTTACAAAACAGCTGAAGTTCCTGAGGTTTTGATGGTGATGTTTGTGCACAACATTTTTCAGATCTTTCTACAAATACTCTATAGGATTGAAGTCTGTACTTTGGCTTG
The DNA here is from genome assembly GCF_059441175.1 of Urocampus carinirostris. Classification (NCBI taxonomy): domain Eukaryota; kingdom Metazoa; phylum Chordata; class Actinopteri; order Syngnathiformes; family Syngnathidae; genus Urocampus; species Urocampus carinirostris. The sequence goes on from NC_142366.1 coordinate 3,885,134, forward strand.
GCTATTCTAACACGTTTGTAGTGTTAGTATAAAACAATTTCAATGTAGATTTTGCGTTATGTTTAGGGTGGTTGTTCTGTTGTAAGGTGAACTTGCACCCCATTCTCAGGTCTCTTGCAGACCTTAACAGATTTTCTACCAGAATCGCCCAAAGTCTGGCTCCATCCACCTTCCCATCAAATCCAACCATCTTCCCAGTCTTTGCTGAAAAATAGCAACCCCAAAACATGATGCTGCCAACACGATGTTTAACAGTGGGGATGGTGTTTTCAGGGTGATATGCAGTGTTATTCTTAGGCACCTTATTCCAACTGTTATTCATGGCTTTTTGCAAATGCCAAACGGGCCTTTTTATGCTATTCTTTTAGAAAGGGTGTTCTTCATGCCTCTCGTCCATAAAGGGCAGATTTATGCATAGTAAGAAGAATAGAATAGAATTTACTTTTATTGTCATTCTTTGTAACCATGCACACAGAATGAAATGTCGATACACCTGACCTGAACAGTTAAACTGTAGCAAGCCGATGCAGCCGCAGCCAAACAGGGCGCCGCCATTTTAGACCCAACTTGCTGTGTTGGGAGTCATTAAGTGACCAAACCCCCCAATTCCAACCCTTAATGCCGAGCACCAAGCTGGGAGGCAATGAGTACCAATGTTGTAAGTCTTAGGTATGACTCGGCCGAGGCTTGAGCCAGCGACCTCAGAGTCTCGGAGCGGGCGCCCTACCATCTAGGCTACCGAGCTGGTAAACAATAGTTGACTTATTCACAAATTGACTGACCTCAGCTGCATATACCTGCAGGTCTTACAATTTGAACACGGGCCTCTTGGTTGAAAATGTTGCAATATCTTCTTTTATCCCATTCCAACTTTGACATTTTTCACCACTTTATCCCGGATTTGCCTATTGTGTGCCGTCAATTCTTCAGTGTCTGCTTTCACAGCCCTCTGTGCCCATTGCAGAGCAGGTGCATTTAAACGGAGATCTAATGATACTCAGTGTCATTGTTAGGCATTTAGGTAAGCATTTAATCGTTTTTAAGTCACTTCCTGAACTTCTGGAGTCAGTTGGCTGAGCTGAGAGAACAGAGGGGCCACTATTTTTGCAACACTTACTTTTCCGCTTTTTCTTGTTAATACTACATGAAATGTTGAAATAATTAAGTTCCAGTGCATGATTGTGTCTCACATGTTGTTGATTTCTAGGAAATATAATCAGTTTTGGCTACATGTTTCAAGCCTGAAATATGGCAATATGACAAAAAAAGTTCTTGAGGTGGGGGGGCAATACTTTCATTAGGCACTATACCTTAGCTGCAAGCACGTTGTTGTTGTTCTTAAGGGAAGCAAGTGAGGCAGCGTAATCCACAACCTTTCCCACACTCCATTTAGAGCAGAAGAACATGGGCTGACTGCTCGCCGCACATTCTTTAGGGAGATAAACTTGAAAGAAGGTTCGTTCTGTCTGTAAGATAGCGTGTGTGGATTATAAGTGATAAACTGGGTATGAGTTAAAATTAAACAAGCTGTAAAAGGTACCTGAGGTAAACTCTTATCTCCTCTAGCGAGTAATTTAAGTTTCATCAGAGCGACTTTGGCTGCCGTGGCACTGTTCTTCGCCCCTTTGCGTCCTCTGCTTTTGGAGACGCCCTTCGACTCTGAATCCACCAGAGAGGGACCATCAATCACTTCAAATAGAACAATTTTTTTCATTGCATAATTACCCATGACACATATACAGACAGTTGACCCTGGGAAACCGCCTTACAATGCTTCCACTTTACAATGTGAAGTCGAAGTTCTTTTAGCCACCCTTGATGACATTACCCCCACTAAATGTGTGTATGAGGAGTTGCGTCTCCAAGAAGCCTATCTGCTATTAATTAACGGCATATAAAATGCTGGTCTGCAAATGGTTTGCGTCACGGCGTCATGAAAATGCTGAAGCGCTTTTGGCTGAATTACCTCCCACAATGCTTCTCTCCTTTTTCATTAAGTTCAGTATCCCACCTGATCATCAATATCTTGCAAGTAAGCGAAATAATACTACTTTTGTACTGTTTTTATTCGCTAAGGTGCTAAAGGAAGAAGCAAAAGCCAGATAACTACGCAACCGAAGCTTGTGATTATTAAGAAATAAGGAGAAAGTACACGAATGGCACCTATCACTGAATTTCACGGATAATCCCATTGACGATCAGGACTAGATGGATTAGATTTAGATTTGTTTTTTTTTGTCTGTTTAGGGATATTCACTTTCACAGACTGTACCTGGTACAGGAGGCTTTAATTACATTACAAAAAACAACAATCCAGAATTCTCCTCCCTTCTACATCGACCTAATTGTGAATTTCCTCACAGGGATGATAAAGTATCTATCTATCTATCTATCTATCTATCTAATAACTGCAATGAACCAGCTCAAGTCACATCACACCATACGTAAATACAATTTAATTTTTCTTTTACATGTATATCTATTTGTTATGTTAATAATCTGCAAGTATATTACAGTTGTACTTACTCTATTCTATTTTGTAATTTGATTTTTTTTATCAAGCACAGCGGTGTTCGGAATATATTGATTGATATTGTATATCCCTGGCTATACATCAATTTCACTTTGCTATCCTCACCTCAGAACCGATTCATGTTGTATCCCTGAAGTGTAGGTGTACTGTATAAACAATTTGTGAGCAGAAGATCAGACTTTTTAATTTTACGTTTATCCTCTTGTGCCACATTGAATCTCGTTGTAAATAATATTTACTATGTTGTTATAAAGGAAAATAAAGACAATTAAAATTATAATGTTACTGACCCACAATTCTTTGCACGAGCTCCTTAGTTGCTGCCATGCGCGGCTTTTGCACTTCCAGCTTCTCACACTTGTGATCTTCTTGATGACGATGCCTACATGCAAACAAAATAAAAAAACGTTATCACCAAATTGAACACAGAAATGAGAACTTGGGTTAAAAGTGTAAACCTACACCAAACAGAAGTGCTTCTCACAATGCGGGCAGATGACGGGAAGCAATTCTTTTCCTTTGCAGTCCTCGAAGGAGCATTGGTGACTTGTGATCCCGGTTGCGGGTTGAGGTTCCTTCTTCACTAGGTCCTGAAAGCAGATTTTAAAAGTCTGTTACTTCTCTGCAACGGTACAGAAAGAGAAAATGTTGTTTACCTGTACACACGAATGAGCGTCTCTGCTTCTGTGTTCAAGGCTGTAAAAAGTGCAAACGCTTGAAATGTACGTTTATTTTAATGGGATAAAATATAAAGATTGTTGAAAATGAACATACCAATAGACTCCATTGCAGGCGTCACAAATAAATGGAAGGAAATCTAAATGGAAATAAGCGACAACCCTATTAATGAGGTTTTCAGATAACGATCATGCAGATACATGCTAACACTACTAACATACGTCAAACTTATTTGAAATTCAGAAATTTGATCAAGGATTACTTTTTGATCCTAAAAATAAGAAGCAAGAGACCTTGTTGATGACAAGAATCGATTTTGCAGTGTTGTCCGATGTCTAATTCAGCCATTAGCTTAGCGGTGCGTGTGTAGAAAAGCGACAACAAACATTACCCCGGAAGTTAAATCGAAATACCGCTGGGCTTATAAAAACTCGAATACTGTGTAATATTTTTTGGCAATGTTTTCAAATGTATAATCATGTGTTAGAGGTTTTACAACAATTCTAATATATATATATATATATATATATATATATATATATATATATATATACAGCATATTTTAAAACGTTACATTTCTATATTTTAACTGAAAAATTGACTTCGAAAATAATATAAAGAGAACCACCGTTAATAAAGATTCTTTAAACTCAACTCGAAAACAGTGTTTTTTAACTGAAACACAATGTTTTTAATGTATAATAGTATTTTGTGATTTCGACAACAATTATGATTTAAAAAATAAATAAATAAATAAATAAATAAATATATATATATATATATATATATATATATATATATATTATCTGCACCGCTTATCCTCAGTAGGGTCGCGGGGTGCTGGATCCCATCCCAGCTATCTTCGGGCAGTGAGCAGGTGACACCCTGAGCTGCTTGCCAGCAGGGTTGGGTAGGGTTACTTTAACTTGATTAATTTCAATTACTTATGTATTACTCCAATACCAAATATTCTAATAAAAGACAAAAGAAACTAAATATGAATAAAATTATGACTCACAACACGTGGTTAGCTTTCTCTCCTGGCTTTGATCTTCGGCAAAACTAACATAAAATGCGACAGAAACAAAATGAAAATAAATCCAAACAGCTTGCCAACATAATTTTTGCCGTTCCATGTATTCCGTTACTCCCAAAGCCTGCACAAAATGTAGTAATTTTATTCATATTTAGTCTTTTATTAGCATATTTGGTATTGGAGTAATCCAAAAGTAATTGAAAGTAATCAAGTAACCCTACCCAACCCTGGTTGCCAGTCACTCGCATGGCACACAGAGACATACAACTCACTCACTCATTCCCACCTAGGGACAAGTTGGACTGGCCAATTAACCTGACATCCATGTTCTTGGAATGTGGAAACCAACTTAAGCACGGGGAGAAAATGCAAACTCCACACAGGAAGGTTCGATCTCATGACCTCAGAACTGTCAACTGTGCTTACCCTGAAACTAGAAATCAACCAGGGTGGTATGTGGCACAGTTCTAAAGGTCCTGGGATCAAATCCAGCTACCAGTCTTTCTGTGCGGGGTTTACATGTTCTCCCTGTGTTTGTCATGGGTTTCCTCCCACATTCCAAAAACATGAATATCAGGTTAATTGTCTGGTCCAAGTTGTCCCTAGGTGTGAATGGCCAAGTTAATGGTTGTCTGTCTCTGCGTGCCCTGCGACTGGCTAGCAGCCAGTTCTGGGTGTCACCTGCCCACTGCCCGAAGATGGCTGAGATGGGCTTCAGTACCCTCGCGACCCTACTTAGGATAAGCCTTGCAGGTAATGGATGGATAGAAATCAACCTAATATTTGAGGGAAGTTTGTTCAATAAAAAAAATATCTTAACAGCAACAATGACTGCGGAAGTGAGGTACGGTTACTATACATGTGTATTATTTTTAACAAAACCTTGTAAGAAATGTTTTTAACTGTATATTAGGATAAAATAAGCCAACTTGTCTGGCATCAGCATGTTGGACAATTAAGCTGATTTTAATGTTCTTATTTCAAGAAAAAAAATAGTTGATATATATATATATATATATATATATATATATATATATATATATATATATATATATATATATATATATATATATTAAATCATGATTTAAAAAAGCACGTGTTAAAATTATTTTTCTGCATACTATATATCATTTGCACATTTGCAATGTTTAAGACTAAGCCCCTTGTGTTGACTTAAATGTGTCATAATTATTATTTTTCTTTTATCTTTACTTATTTTATTTCCCCACCCCCTTGAATTTCTGCAGCACTTACGTTAACTTTGTATTGTTTGACTGATTCAAGGCACATTCAGATAAAAAAAAGCGTTTAAATATGAAAAAAATTACTTCCGTATTTTATTACCCCGGAAGTTAAACTTGTCATTAACTTTTAAAGCGAAATATTTAAATATTTAATTTTAACAACATCGCATTCGTTTACAATATTTTAAATAAATACATAATTTAAGGAGTGGATCAACTCAAATAATATATATTATATAATAGGTATAAAAGTATTTTAGTCCCCGTTTCCGCTTGTCACGGCAGGAAGGCGGGTTTGAGTTTCGATGACGTCACGCAGGTAATACGGAAAAGGTGTGTAAAGGTGATCTGTCACCAAAGTAATTCTAAATCCTGTCGAGCCTGATAAACAACTTACGTCTCCTTACACACCCTTGGAAATATCTCCGACAATCACAACAACGTTTCTGCGTCTGATCGTGCGCCACATTTGTTTTTCCCTGACCCTTTGAAGACCACAAAAAATGAGTAAAATCAGTAAATTCTTTAAAGGGAGTTCTAGCTCCGGTTCTTCCTCGTCCGGGGGAAGGTCCAAGCACCGATCCAAGGGGGGACCTTCTCCCCAGGAGGCAATCCACAAGCTCCGCGAGACCGAGGACATGCTGAGCAAGAAGCAGGACTACCTGGAAAAGAGGATCGAGCAGGAAGTCATGATCGCTAAAAAACACGGCACGAGGAATAAAAGGGGTATGTATTTTGGGGGTTATAATCGTCCTAAAAATGAAACGAATAACTTGATTATTTTTTGAGAAAGGAAGGCCCAAGCCTAAAAAAATGTCTCGATTGCCACCATTTTAGGAGAGTCAGGGTGCATCTTCCTGGATTTCGCCGCACCCTCTTCTAAAAAATTTTATTCTCAATTCAGTTGTAGCTTTATTAAATAGTATTTACCCAAAAAAAACGTAAAGAAAAATATATTAGTTTATTTGGCGCACCCCAGTGGTAGAAACACTCATTATTCAAACAACGATATTCATTTAAAATGTATGGATAAATAATCAAAATGTAAAAGATCGTGATTTTCTTTTCAGTCGCAAATGCCCTTTAAGCTTAAAGGGACAATGTATCATTTAGTGCCTCCCAGTGGTAAAATAAAATCATTAATTTAAAGAGACCGTGGGTAATATTTAGTTGTCAAACACACATGAACCATCATACCAATGACAATGTTAAAAAATATTCATAGGTCGAGACATTTGTATTTATTTTACATGATGGAACACATACCTAGTAGTGCTGCTATAATTGTCTAGCATCGTGCTGCTATGCTGTGCTCATTTGGCACTGGTTTTCATTCGCATTCTACTGGTCAAATATTACACAATGCACTCTTTGAAAAACAATATTGATTTTAAAGAATAAGCAAAAGTACATGCACAATCACAAGAACTTCTTTTTAAATACACATAGTTTGAGAAATTTGTATTAAGTTGAAATAACATGAGGCTCACTTACAGGGAGTTGACACGATTGTCCGCGATCTTGCTGTATTGGGTACTCACAAAATCCAAAAACTTTGTGCAAAAAAAAAAAGGTGTAGTTTGGTCACTTTGATTCTCAATAGTTTGCATTGATCCTTGTGCTTTGTGGCACTTGTTTTTGGTTGCATTACACAATACCACGACAGTGTCCCTTAACTCCTTTTTAAAACTTATTTTGAAGAGAATTTTTTTCATAAAATCCATTTGAGAAAATTGGTATGTTTTTTTTATCTGAAATTTTCTTGCGGAAAACACGATTTGGCCCAACTTCCCCCAAACCCTAGCTCGGGCGGCCCCCAAGAAAATTGAGTTTGAGACCCCCGCTTTAGAGGCTTTATTACAATGTTTCACTATGTTGTTATCAGACAATTATATTCCAGGGTTCCCCTTAGGATTTTTTAATTCGCATTTATGATTTTCTAAGACCACATCTAATGAAAGGGGCGGCAGTAGCTCAGGAGGTAGAGCGCTCGTCTTGGGATCAAGGGATCCCAGTTCGAATCCCGGCTCTTCTGTGTTACATGTCGAAGTGTCCTTGGGTAAGACACTGAACCCCTAATACCCCCAATAAGCAGGTTAGCGCCTTACATGGCTGCAAGGCCGCTATTGGGAAATGTGGAGCACATTGTAAAGCGCTTTGAGAAGTCATTGACTTGAAAAGCGCTATATAAAATGCAGATCATTTAATTTCATTTCATGAAATCTACTAATACTAATCTTGCACCTATTTTAGCATACAATTATGAAATAATGCAAAATAATCTGTCAGTATAACTAAGAATAACAGCATAAGACAAGGACAATTTACAGTTCCCTCCCAAAGTTACTCCAACGTCTACGGCGGGTAAGAAATCCATTGTATGTAAAGCGCCAACGTAATGGTGCATTCTTTTAAACGCGGAAATCTGGAAATCAACCGACACATTACATTTATCGGTCAGAGTTTGATGAAGTTGGAGAAAATGAAAAATAATTTTACGACACAACTTTCCATACTTTTAGTTTACTTATTATACAGTTATTAGCTCTATGACATGGATAAGACAGAAAAAAATAAGACGTTTTTAGGTAAATTTAAGACTTGCAAACAAAATTTAAGACCCTTTGAAGGCCTTGATTTGCCGTCGTCAAATTTAACAATTTTATTCAAGTTTTTAAAACCCTGCAGGAACCCTTCATTCAATAAAATGTTCTGTTTTGAAAGCGTTGACCTATGTTATCGAGGCCTCTCGGATATTAGAAGACTTGAGCTGATCCGCTAGGTCGCTGTGACTTGTCCTAGCTTGACGCTTTCTCATCTAAAAGCACTCTTCCGGACATTGTTATGTTTTAACAAGAGACGACAATTGGGTCTCATATTGACTCATTTTTGAGGCCTTGTCGCCCTCCCTGCTGTCAAAATGCCAACGAGTAGATGCTAACAACTACATCCCAGCATCTACCCATTAGCATATAGTGGGTAGCATCTACCGTTAGCATGTAGTTAGCAAAGACTACATGCTAACGGCTGCATTTGGGGTCTAAAACTCACCGGCCCGCGGCCAATTCCTAACTCCAGGATGATAGTTTGAGGCCCCTGCCTTAATATCAAAGATAAAGGGGCACGGTGTGTATAATCTTCCCACTAGATATTGCTGTATTCTGACGAGTCACTGAAAATGAGAGTTAAAAGCACAATGGAAGAAGACAAATCACGGAGACTCAAAGTGACCAAAACACATCCTATTTACTATTGAAAAGAGAAATAAGAAAATAAAATGGAAAAGAAAAAAAATGAGACAAAAGTAAAACAAAACAAAATATATATTTTTTCGCCATTTCCCTTTTTTTCTTCCCCCCTTTCTTTTCTTTTTATTCCCATTTACCTTTTTTTGCCTTTTATTTCTTCTTTCCTATTTTTTATTCCTTTTATTTTTATTTATTTGAGAAAGGCTGGGTAAACGTTGGAAGAAAAGGGTTCTTATTGCACACTCTTAGTCTCCGTAGTTTGTAGTCTATCTTGGACTCATTTTTGGTTGCATTAAACATTACAGCGACATCTAGTGGACAAATAAAAAAAACACCGTACCTTTAAGAATGGTGGAATGTTTTTATTGGCGCTGTTTTTGTGGAAAACCCAGTTTGGCCCAACCTCACATGGATCCTAGCTTCAGGGGCCCCCAACTCAATTAAGTTTGAGACCCCTGGTCCATATGCTAAAATGTATAAGGCTGGGGACTATCTTAGATAAGACTGACTTCTTCTGTGTCATGCTGAAAATATCTCCACAGCTGTGTATTCAAACTTTCTGGTGTCCAGTAAATAGATAAATGAGAATATACTGTCTCCTCGTTCTTAATTTCTAGTATGTCGAGCATTTAAGGTAAAAGAACCGGGGTGAGGTTAACGCAGAACCCTACACTGCTCAGGAAAACTTGTCTCGCAGCTTTTAGAATAGAATAGAATAGAAAATACCTTTATTGTCATTGCTACAAATGGGCTAACATATTGTGACAACGAAATTGGGCAACCTTTTCAACCTAAAAATAGGTTTGTGCCATCAAGGATGCTAGACTAACGCCCTCAAACCTTCCCCCAGCTGCTCTGCAGGCACTAAAGAGGAAGAAGCGTCTAGAACAGCAGCTAACTCAAATTGACGGCACGCTCTCCACCATCGAGTTCCAGCGAGAAGCTCTGGAGAACTCGCACACCAATACCGAGGTGGTGAGGAACATGGGCTACGCCGCCGCGGCTATGAAGAAGGTTCACGAGAGCATGTGAGGAGGTCCAGCATCATTACTACGACTGCAAGAACTAATCGATGAAATAATCAAGTCATGTTTATTTAAAATCGATTATTAGGAGCATTTGCAACTAATTGGATCATCAATTCCCTGTATTACGTGATTTAGAAGCCACTAAGTAAGTTAAATCAATGCACACAATTTTGTTGTGATGCTGAGAGTTATAGTACCATTTTGGTCCAGCAGAGCGCCAAGACCGTTTTTCTAAAAGGTGATTTTAACATTTTTGTAAATCTTTTTTTTTTCTATTAAACTTTGCATTTAACAAACAATTCTGACATGAAAGTTTCAACTTGGTAGTGTTTGACCATTTCATAATGAGACAAAGTTAACCATTTTCAAGGGAACAGAAAGTGTTGCAGGGTACAGAGAAAAATAATCTTGAGTAAATAGAATAAATACTATAAAGAAAAGTAATAATAATGACACGTTTAACAAGGGGCAGATTCTTCAACACATTATATAATTTTCATATTGGGAATGTTTATATTCAAAGATTTAACATTTTGTTGACAAAATTTTGCAAAGTGGGTTAACATTTGTACATATATTATGAAAATATTTTACATATATTTTTTGTGGCTAAATACATTTTACTACACTGAATGAAACATATTGCTCTTTCGTTTGTGTTCTGTATGATACATCCAAATATAACATGATTTTTGGACCAGGTAGTAGGAAAAGAGTATCTTACATATTTGCAGGTGTATAGCTTATTTTTGTTTTTTATTATTGTGTATTGTCAAGTTAATTAAAAAAACACTTGGATTTTTTTGTTTTGTTTAATATTATAAAATATCTGTTGTTTTTTGCCCTGTTTTTCTATCCGTCCAAAACTTCAATATTTAAGGAATTCTTTTTCTTAGGGATCTGAATAAGATTGACGACCTGATGGATGACATCAACGAGCAGCAGGACGTGGCCCGCGAGATCAACGAGGCCATCTCCAGACCTTACGGCGAAACTTTCGACGATGTGAGATTTTCTTATTTTCTGCCCACAGGGGAAAAAAGAAGCCATAATTGTCATTTATTACTGTGGTCAGGATGAATTGTTGGCTGAGCTGGAGGAACTGGAACAAGAAGCTTTGGATGAGAACCTAATGAGCATGGGAGGCTTGCCCTCGGTGCCCAGCGCCAGGCTGCCTTCTGCACAGCCGGGACGGGTTTCTCACCGTGGAAGTATGGCAAATCTTTATTTTTTTTTAACATGTATTTTACACTACCTATTATCAATAAACATGCTACATGCTAACGATTGGATGCTAACGGGTACATGCTGATGAAAACAAGCTAAAAATACATAAACCGCGACAATTTAACAAGTAGAAGCTAACGACTACTGGCTAACGGGTAGATTCTAGTGACTACATACTAAAGGGTAGAAGCTAACGATTACATGCTAATGTCTAATGGTAACGAGTAGCTACTAACAACTACATGCTAACATGCTAATTAAAATTAAACGGGCCCATTCATTTCGAATGGGCCGTTCATTTTCCCACTGTTATAAATGTCTTATTACTGTTTTATTACAGTGTTTCTACACAGTGTTATAGCCAACGACAACATGCTAACGACTACGTGCCAAGAGCGCAGTTATCAGTATTTTGTCATTTTTGTCTTTAAATTTGGCACTTTTGGCAGTACATATATTTGTACATTACATAGTTCACGTATCCCTCAACCACTAAGGTTGTAGGTCTTGGGCAAGTGCAGGCTGGAGGCGCCCAACCTTTTGCAGGCCGTTTCTTTGGGTAAGGGTTTGCTCCCTCCCATGAAACCGATACTTCTGGTTTCCATGTTTATGAGTAGCAGGAGGACCCTCCAAATCTGCCTCTGATACAACACCTTCATCTGGTTACTGTTGTTTTTTAATGAGGACATTAGCATTTACGCGCAGCGGTGTTTGACGATTTTTATACACGGGGAAAAACGACTTTGTTCCGAAATAATGAGTTCTAAAAAAAAAAAAAAATATTTTATTAAGGGCATCACAGCGGCGCAGTGGTTAGACAGACAACCATTCACTTGGCGATTCACACCTAGGGACAACTTGGACCAGCCAATTAACCTGATATGCATGTTTTTGGAATGTGGGAGGAAACCCATGACAAGCACAGGGAGAACATGTAAACTCCGCACAGAAAGACTGGTAGCTGGATTTGATCCCAGGACCTTTAGAACTGTGCCACATACCGCCCTGGTTGATTTCTAGTTTCAGGGTAAACACGGTTCACAGTTCTGAGGTCATGAGATCGAACCTTCCTGTGTGGAGTTTGCATGTTCTCCAAGTGCTTTTGTGGGTTTCCTCCGGGCTCTCCCGTTTCTCCCACATCCAAAAAAATGCATGTCAGATTAATTGGTCGGTCTACATTATATATATATATATATATCCCTAGGTGTGTATGAGCGAGTGAGTTGTCTGTCTCCGTGTGCACTGCGACTGGCTGGCAACTGGTTCAGGGTGTCCCCTGCCCACTGCCCGAAGATAGCTGGGATGGGCTCCAGCACCCCTGTGACCCTACTGAGGATAAGCGGTGCAGATAATGGATGGATGAACAATTTTATTAAAGTTAATCATTAACAAATCAAATAACAAGATTATATTTTTCTGTTTTGGGAAAGAGAACGACTGCCATCGGTAGTTATATTCTAGTAGTATCGTAGTATATAGCCATCGGTAGTTATAAAATTACTTTTTTCTCATACTTTTTCTTATATTCGAACTGATATTTGTATAACGAATGGTATTTTTTTCAGAAATAAAAAAAAAATTCCAATATAAAATCTTTTTTCTTTTATATATTTTTCTTTGAATTTTATTTAAAAATGTTCTTTTTTGGGCATTATTATCTTTTATTTCTCTTTACATTATTTTAAATATAATATAAAGATCTATTAAAAGTGTTCAATAAAAAAAAAATCTTTCTTTTCCGGGAAAAGGGAAAAAAATGAAAGAAATGGAGTATTAATGAATAAGACATGTTTTTGTCATTTTGTTTTCTTTTTTTCCCTTTGAACTTGACATTATTTCTTAATATTACAATTTCATTTCAATTATTTCCGGGGGGTAAAACAAAACACCAGTGGCAATAATAAAGTATTACTTTTTTTTTCTTTCTTTCATAATTTGATATTACCGGTATTTTAAATTTATATAAATGGATAGTTTTATTAAATTGATTAAAAAACACATTTTTATATTTTCCTTTTTGAGTAAAAAGTAAAAAATATGCCATTTTGATTAATAATTAGTAACATCTTTAAGGGTTTTTTTTCCTGTGTCTCTCAAACTTAATTTAGAAAAATTATATTCTAATATTGCAATTGTATTAAATGTATTAAAAGAAATATTTTATATTTTATTTTCCCGTTTTTTTGTAAAAGGAAAGCACAACTTTTTCTAAAAATATTCCTCAGTCTCAAAATGTACAAATTTTCAGTAATATATCCGATGTGGAACAAATGTTAAATAATTTTCCTGTTCCTTAATTATGGATGCAACTATTATTTGATGATGACGTTTTAATTGAATCCCTGTATCATGGCATTGAAACTTGCATGGGATCCCAAATCAATTTTTAATTAGACTATAAATAAAATAAGACACAACAATTTTGTAAGTGTAAATTCACAATTGTCCGTATTTTTTTTCCTGCATGTCATAATCCCGAATGCTTTTTGAAAAAAATATTTTCAGCGGCGAGAAGAAGGGCTGAGGACGAAGACGACATGCGCATGTTGGCATCGTGGGGATCGTAAAAGGTCGTCTTTGAACAACTTAAAAGATGAAGAACAGTCATTTTCTTTTTTTTTTTCCTTGGGTTTCAAGATATTGCAAACATGCTCCTTATGTATTTTTAAGCAGCCGCCATGTTACACTGAAGGAAATTATTTTTGTGGTCGCTGTCACTTTTTTCCCCATTCCTTTTGAAGATTTGATATGAAGCGTTAATCACGTTAAAGGATTTCCAGCACTGAGAAGGTCAAACTACATGTACTGTAACACAGCTGTAGATAAACTCATTGCTCCATTGTAAATATATTGTCAATTGTAATAAAATCACCATCCTAGGAGTTGACTCTTTATTTTCTAACCTAAGGTAAAAGTTGTCCATAACTACCAAGGCATTATTATTCACGTTTAAATTAGAGCCCATAGAGAAACCACTCAGACGATTTACACTGAGCAGGTAACGATATCAGTAACTTTGAGCCATAGCCTGTAGCCAAGTGGCTAGAGAAGGAAAGAGCGGCTAAAACGCGAAGATGACCAGTTGTCGAAAGTGGGTGACACTGAAAGATGAAGCAAGATTTGTTTACAAGGAGCAACAACCAATAACTGTAGCAAAGAGCCACCGCCTGTAGTCAAGTGGCTAAGATGATTGCTAGAGAAGGAAACTGTCAGGGGGAAAAAGTCAAAGATGATCAGGAGTTGAAAGTGAGTGACACTGAAGGATGAAGCAAGATTTGTTTACACTGAGCAGCTACCAATAACAGTAGTGGTGAGCCATAGCCTGCAGCCAAGTGGCTAGAGAAGGACTGTAGAAGATGTAGGAAATGCTTTAATACACTATGGGAGGTGTGTGACGCAGGAGGGCAAACCAAGCTTTGTTAACACGATACACCTAATGATGCACTTTAGCCTGCAACCAAGTAGCTAATCTGACTGGCTTCAGGAGGAAACAGTGGAAAAAGTCAGATGACCAGCTCTCAGAAACGAGTGACACTGAAGTATTAAGCAGAATTTGTTCACAAAAAGCAGCTACCAATAACTAGCAAAGAGCCACACCCTGCAAAAAAGTGGCTAACCTTTATGGCTAAAGAAGAAAGTCAGATGACAGCTGTCGAAAGTGGGCGACACTGAAGGATGAAGCATGTTTTGTGTACACAAAGCCGCTATAAATAACTAGCAAACAGCCATAGCCGGTAGTCAAGTGGGTTACATGAATGGCGAGAGAAGGAAACAGTGGAACATGTGGGAAATTCCTCAATTCATTATGTAAGGTAAGTGACACAGAAGGACAAAGCAAGCTTTATTTACATGATACAGGTAATGGTGCACTTTAGCCTACAACCAAGTAGCTAATAAGAGTAGCTAGAGAAGGAAACTGGAAAAAGCAAAGATGACCAGCTGTCGAAGCGAGTGATATTAAAGGATGAAGCAAAATGTGTTTACATTAAGCAGCTACCCACTGTAGCAAAGAGCCATAGCCTGCAGCAAAGTGGCTAACATGAGTGACTAGAAAAAAGCACCGTAGAAAAAGAAGGAGATTTCTGAATTAAATCTATCACGAGCCTCACAATAGTAGGTGAGTGGCAAAGAAGGATGAAGCAATCCAAGAAGCTAACATGAGTGGCTAGAGATGGAAATTTATGGCAAAAAGGTGAAGGTGCCTGAATTAAGGGACTCGGGGACAATTACATTCAGGGCTTATCTCAGGTTAGAAGCCATTGAGTGTTAAAAGCACCACCAGAACCAGCTACCTTCTCAAAATGGTTATTCAGGCTTTTGTAGTAGCAAGATGGCAGCCAAACATGTCTGAGTCTTCAAAGGGAGTCTCATGTTGGGTATTATAGTTAAAAAAAACATCCGGAATAAACAAACAGTCAAGTTGAAGAGTGACATAAATATTTTGCGTTTTTATTGGAAATAAAAGCCTGTTCAGACATGTTATTGACATTTAAAAAACAACAACTTTTTACTAGTTTTGTGTGTCGTTGGTAGGGGATGATACTACATTTTTCCGGAAGATGGCGCTGTAACGACATAAAGTGAGATTGCTTTTATATAAAGCATGGGCGTAAGCAGCCCGTTTTGAGGGGTGCTTAAATTTGTGACTGAAGCACCCTTAAATTCAACACATGCACCCCTGAAAATTATAGCATTTTTAAAACCTTTTTTTTCCTCAATAATGGACAAGATACGCTAAAATATGATTTCAAAATGCACGGTAAAAGACAAAAGAAAGTAAAACAAAACGAAAATGTTAACTAGACAATTCCCACAGCAGTTGAGTTGTGCTCTGTCATGCAGTCGTTGGCATGTGGTTGTTAGCATGTAGCCGTTAGCATGTAGCTGTTCGAATCTACTCATCAGCATATATCCATTAGCACAACTTGTCAGCATGTAGCCGTTAGAATGACTCATTAGCATGTAGTCGTTGGCATGTAACCATTTGCATGACTCTCTAGCATCAATTTGTTAGCATCTACTCGGTACCATCCACTCATTAGCATGTAGCCGTTAGCATGTAGCTGTTATAATCTACTCATCAGCATATATCCATTAGCACAACTTGTTAGCATGTAGCCGTTAGAATGACTCATTAGCATGTAGTCGTTGGCATGTAACCGTTTGCATGACCCTCCAGCATCTATTTGTTAGCATCTACTTGGTACCATCCACTCATTAGCATGTAGTCGTGAGCATTAGCTCATGGTTACGCTCCATGTGGGTAAGTGACCCCACTGTACACGCCTCTGGTTACCTTCCATGTAAAATGAATGGGCCCGGTCTTTCCAGATGGCAAATGAGGATATACCATCAGGGAAAGTCTAAAATCACAGCTACACTATTTACATTGTAAGTACATTTTGTAATAACAAATGAATTAAATAGTATTACCACAGTAACACCTTTGGCCACCCATGGAAATGCCACTGGTTACCCTGCGGCCCCCTTTAACATGAATGGGCCCATTCATTCTGGATGGAACAAATTTTCTATTATTTCGCCAGATTTGTCAGTGCTGGCAATGAGTTGGCCTGGCACGAGCCAGGCCCAACTAACAAAGCAGTGTCGGAAAAATTCCACTGCATTGAAATGGTTCAGTCCATTTAAGTCCTAGCACCGCATTGTATTGTAAAACTCTTGTAATATACAATATATGTTGTATTACTCTAGTTGTATTTCTGTAGTCATCATTTTGTAGTATAGCTGAAGTATTACTGTAGTTTTATTTTTGCAGTTGCATTTTTGCTGTATTTCCGTATTAGAATCTTTGTAGTATATCAGTGGTATTTTGTAATATTCCTGGAGTTGTAGTTTTGTGGTATTTTTGTTATTTTTCTTGTATTTCTATAGTATTTTTAAAGAATTACTGTACTTTGATTTTAAGGTATTCACATATTAAGAACTTTATAGTATATCTGTAGTATTTTAGTAGTATTACTGTAGTTAAAATTTTGGAGTATTTCTGTTGTAATATTTTTGTACAAGTATTTTTGTCATCTCATCTCATCTCATCAGCCGTACCGCTTATCCTCATTAGGGTCGCGGGGGGGCTGGAGCCCATCCCAGCCATCTCCGGGCAGTGGGCAGGGGACACCCTGAACTGGTTGCCAGCCAATCGCAGGGCACACGGGGACAGACAACTCATTCGCTCAAGTATTTTTGTATTATAGTATATTTGTATCGTAGTAATACTGTGGTCATATTTTGTAGTATTTCTATAGTATTTCTTTCCTATCCGGTATACAAAGAAAAGTTGTTTTTATTACTACTACTCTATTTAGTATTATATTTGTCTTCATTATATTTTGACCATTTTTGTTTGGCGGGCTGGACGAAGAAGCCTGACGGGCAGCATGTGGCCCCTGGGCCCACTGCTTATCTGGGTGCTCAGCACACCCAAAGCTCTAAACCTAATATATATATATATATATATATATATATATATATATATATATATATATATATATATATACTGGACTGTCTCAGAAAATTAGAATATTGTGATAAACTTCTTTATTTTCTGTAATGCAAATAAAAAAACAAAAATGTCATACATTCTGGATTCATTACACATCAACTGAACTATTTCAAGCCTTTTATTATTTGAATATTGCTGATTTTGGCTTAAAGCTGAAAAAAACTCAAAAATCCTATCTCAAAATATTAGAATACTTCCTCAGACCAAGTAAAAAAATAATTTTATAACAGCAAAACTAAATCAAACATTTGAAAATGTCCATTGATGCACTCAGTACTTGGTTGGGAATCCTTTTGCACGGATTACTGCATCAATCCGGCGTGGCATGGAGGCAATCAGCCTGTGGCATTGCTGAGGTGTTATTGATGCCCAGGATGCTTCGATAGCGGCCTTCAGCTCATTTGCATTTTTAGGTCTGGTGTCTTTCATCTTCTTCTTAACTATACCCCACAAATTCTCGATGGGGTTCAGGTCAGGGGAATTAGCAGGCCAATCAAGGACAGTGATGCCATGGTCAGTGCACCAGTTACTGGTGGTTTTGGCACTGTGGGCAGGTGCCAGATCATGCTGGAAAATGAAATCCTCATCTCCATAGAGCTTTTCAGCAGATGCAAGCATGTAGTGCTCTAAAATCTCTTGGTACACAGTTGCATTTACTCTGGACTTGATGAAACACAGTGGACCAACACCAGCAGCTGACATGGCTCCCCAAACCATTGCTGACTGTGGGAACTTCACACTGGATTTCAAGCAACTTGGATTTTGCTCTTCTCCAGCCTTCCTCCAGACTCTGGCGCCTTGACTTCCAAATGAAATGCAAAACTTGCTTTCGTCTGAAAAAAGGACTTTGGACCACTCTGCAACTGTCCAGTGCTTCTTCTCCATAGCCCAAGTCAGACGCTTCTTCCGTTGTCTTGAGTTCAGAAGTGGCTTGACCATGGGAATACGGCTATTGTAGCCCATTTCCCGGACACGTCTGTGAACTGTGGCTTTTGATACCTGGACTCCAGCTTCAGCCCACTGTCTTTGAAGCTCCCTCAAATTCTGGAAGCGGCTCTTCTTCACAATTTTGTTAAGGCTGCGGTCATCTCTCTTAGTTGTGCAGCGTTTCCGGCCACATTTTTCCCTTCCAACAGACTTTTTGTGGATATGCTTTGAAACTGCACTCTGTGAACAGCCTGCTCTTTGAGAAATTTCTTTTTGTGTCTTACCCTCCTGATGGAGGGTATCAATGATGAACCAAGCTGAGTGTTTTTAAGGCTCAGGAAACCCTCGCAAGGTGTTTCGAGTTAATTAGATGATTCAGGTGATTAGTTGAATAGCCTACTTGTATACTTTTTCATGATATTCTAATATTTTGAGATAGGATTTTTGAGTTTTCTTAAGCTGTAAGCCAAATTCAGCAATATTAAACTAATAAAAGGCTTGAAATAGTTCAGTTGATGTGTAATGAATCCAGAATGTATGACATTTTTGTTTTTTTAATTGCATTACAGAAAATAAAGAAGTTTATCACAACATTCTAATTTTCTGAGACAGTCCAGTATATTTATTTATATATATAAATAAACTCTATATTAGTTTCCCTATAAAACTAACGTGTACATGTATTTCCTTGTTTTGAATGAATACCCCCACCCCTTCCTCAAATTATAATAATGAATACATAACAATTACATTTAAATTATTCTGCTTGTGTTCTTTTACTGTTTTTCCTTCACTTCCAAGTGTTTGTGTGAGTGACGTCACCAAGCAGGAAGAAACTGCACCAGCGCTTCCGCACGTTCGCCGACCGAAACGATTACACTTGATCCAACAGTTAACGGGTTGGAACCAATGGAAACTAACACCCCAAAACCGAACTCAGGTAAGTTAGAAACTTACTATTTTACTTTTTAACCCTCACCTGCTTTGACGCGTTTAACAATAGAATCATAATAAGCCCTCAGGCTAAACGCTTTTTAAGTCCACAAACAAGAACTTCTCGAAAGCTTATCTCAAACTAACGAATATTAATTTATGTACCCTTTTCTATTGTTTATATATTTGGTCGAAATGTAGACGTAAAAGACACCCAAACAGGTTTAAGCCGTCGTTTTCCTGTGTCATTTCCTTGATTGCTAAAACATGTAAACAAAGCCAGCTCGAATGGAAAGAATGGACGGATATTTATGCACTAAACGGTAAATGTCTTTTTAATTTTACTAATGTTTTCTCCATCGTTGGAAATCGTGAAAAATTTCCGTTTGAGGAACCATGGAAAATAAATGGAAGGATTTTTTTTACAATTGCGTCATTAGTACGTCATTATATGAAACGCCCCGATTTTGCAACGTTTAATCTTAGAATAGAACTTTAAAAAATGCCAACGTTGTTATATGTCAGAAAAGGTAAATAAACAATGTTATTGACTAGCATTTGATCATTTTAAAGGTGGGGTGTCTTGTTTGAGGTCTCCTTAAAAGGTTGTAAGTAGAATATTTTTTTATTAAAGTCCTTATGAGAATTATTTGACCACTAGATTGTGCTGTTGTCTTGCGAACAAAAAGCAATGCCACAGAAAACAAGAAGACAAACATGGCAGCGATTTAAGTATGGAATCCACCATGTAAAAGGAATACAAATTTCTCAATCTTTGAATTTTATTTTAGTATCATTGGTATTATAATTCGTGTATTTTTGCCTCGTATTCAAATCAGTGGTTTTTGTTTTTACTAAATCAATTAGTTTTACTGCTAGTGGGCACTAAATATTACAAACTGTCCCTTTAACTATATGTGTTAACAATACCCAACTGAGTTCAAAGAGCCCCTATAGTTTTTTATTTAGTTTGTTCCTGGAGTAGATTTATAACCTGAAGAAATTGTAAGTAGAGGCACCTTTTCAATGTAAATCCACTAATCCGTTCTAAGAAATGCAGAAGTATGATTTTTTTAATAAATCATAAAAAAACATCAGAACATGAAACAGGTTACAAAAAAAATACAATTCCAAACAAAAAACTTAAAACGAGAGGCACACGATCTAAAGAAAAATCAAAGAAAGGAAATACCATTAATATTTTCTCACTTTTTAACTGGCCTCTTTGTTTACTCAGCAGTGTTTTTTACATCCTGTAATTTCTGTAATATATTTTCCCTTAATCCACAGAAGTAACAAACTCTCATCTCATCATTCACAGGCGATCTTTTCTTCGAAATAACCGAGAAGCCTTTGGAAGGAGCCATACATTTTAGAGCTTCCTTCTGTTTCATAATTGTAGCGATCGTAGATGTATTACGGCCATATATTTTAGCGACGTCACAAATACGCATCCCCTTTTCATACCGTTCAATTATTTCCTGCTTTGTTGCAATGTCCAGAAAAACTCTTTTCCGTCTCATTTCTCCTTGCTGCTCACTTTTCTGAATGTCGTTTTTGGGGTTCATTATTAATGTTTCGTATCGCTAGCATATAGTAGATAGAGTGCAGTACTGTTTACGGAACGGGAATGTGACCGGAAGTGGACACAAAGAGGAAGTGGGCACAAAGAATAAGCGGTAGACACAAGAGCATGCATAACGAATCAGGTTGCCAGGTACAGTGCTGCCGAGTGCCGAAAAGCAGCTCGTACGGTACTGGTCCGTTTATTTGTATACTGAAAAAAAATTCTTACAGTGAGGTGATTTTTTTTTACCCTCAGTTTGCTCGTAACCTGAAAAATTCGTATGTAGGGACGTTCGTGAATAGAGGTATGACTACTGTACATGGTAAAAATGTGTCAATGAATTTAAAGATAAGTCTCACCGGAGTATAAGTCGCACCCCCAGCCATATTATGAAAAAAAACGAGACTTATGGTCCGCAAAATACAGTAATTGGTTGGGTTCGGGCTTGATTTTTTTAGTTTTTGGCCTGATCTTAGTTCTGATAACAAGTACCTCGTTTCTGCGTCCTCAGACGAGAGCAAGCGCCCCCAGCCGAGCCTGTCTCCTCTGCGCCTTGTGGTCCTCGGGTGGCGCTGGCCCGGAAAGAGCTTGACAGCTAACACCATCCTGGGCCGTGAGGAGTTCCACCTGGAGCGCGCCGCCGAGTTCTGCGTGACGCGGCACACAGAAGTGGAAGGTCGGCAGGTGACGGTGGTAGACACACCCGGCTGGTACTCATCGCAGGACACGCCACTTTCCTACAAAAAGGAAATAGTTCGCGGCGCCACCCTGTGCCTGCCCGGCCCACACGCCTTCCTGCTGGTCATCCCAGTGGGAATGTTCACCGAGGTGGACCGCGCCCGCATCGAGGAGCATGTCAGCCTGTTCGGAGATGACATTTGGAGGCGGGTGCTGGTGGTGTTCACCTGGGCCGAGACTCTGC
This sequence comes from Urocampus carinirostris, assembly GCF_059441175.1. Classification (NCBI taxonomy): domain Eukaryota; kingdom Metazoa; phylum Chordata; class Actinopteri; order Syngnathiformes; family Syngnathidae; genus Urocampus; species Urocampus carinirostris. The sequence continues at coordinate 3,906,997 of NC_142366.1, forward strand.
GCAAAATCTCTCTGGAGCGCTACATCAAGCGCGAGGGCACCGAGCTGCAAAGCGTGTTGGAGAAGTGCAAACGGCGCTACTTCCTCATTAATAACTGCGTCTTCCAGGAGCAGACGCAAGTGGGCCGCCTGATGGAGCGGGTGGACCGGTTGGTGGCCGAGGAAGGGGGCTATTACGTGCCCGGGAAAGACCCACCGCCACTCGACGAGAACCTCAACCCGACTGGGGATCCCGACGCCAGGCCCAAAGACAACGGCGCTGTGACTTTGGCTCAAGAGAGCACCGCGCTCACGGGAGAGTGACAAATACGCTCGTTTTACTTTAGGTTTGCCTGCACTATAAACAAAGTTCCCACTGAAATGATTTTGAAGCAAAATGTTTGTTCAAAATACAAGTAAAATTCATTGCTATTGGCAAACTTTCACTCTTCTTGCCTTCTTCAGGAAAAATATACAGTCCACATTTTTTAAATAACATTTTAAAAAGATGACATTTAATGTTTTTTTTTTAATGTCAATGAGACTTTTTTCCACTCTTATAGGGACATTGTGTATTATTTAATGCCTCCTAGGGATGAATTCATTGAAAATAATCATACGGATTTTAATGATGAGCATAATACATGAACTATCATATAAACCGGCAATTAAAAAAATACTCGTTGGTCGATAAATAAGCATTTAGTTGGCAAAAAAGAAAGAGTAAAATATAATGGTGCGTTTTGGTCACTTTGCGTCTCCATAGCTTGTCTTCTTCCTTGTGTCTTTCAGCACACAATTTTATACATTGTCCCTTTAAAATTGAGAAACTGGTTCCTTTTTAAAATTACTTTATTAGAAAATAATATTAAGTTCTTGTAACTGTACTATTTGTACCAGCCTACTTCTGGAAAAAAACATTATTTTTTTGGTATAAAATAGTAAAAAATAGACAATCTACAATGCTAATAAATATTTTTTAATCAACCCAACAATACAAGATTCATTTTAACAATAATTGGATATTTTACCACTCTTAAAGGTACATTGCAAAATATTTGACAACTAAATGGCACCTTTAGTGTCTAACGCGAACGAAAACCAGTGCCAAATGAGCAGAGCGTAGAAGCAAGATTCCATACAAATATGGCGGCGACTACTAGGTATGGATTCCGCTATTAAAAATGAATAATATATAAATACATCTATGAATATTATTAGAAATTAATTTTGGTATGATATTTCATGTATTTTTGCCTGGTGATCAAATCAATGTTTTTTTTTCAGAATGAAAGTTTTTTTGTACCACAAAAAGGCACTAAATATTACACACTGTCTCTTTATTTAACTCAACAAAACAAGCTATTATTATTATATTAATGAGACTTTTTCCCACACTTAAAAATCTAGAAAATTGTCATTTTTAAAGTGGTTCATTCTTAAAATTATTTTCATAGAAAATAGTATTTAAAAGGACATTGTTTATTATTTAGCACTATCTAGTGGTAAAAAACTTAATATATTAAAAAAACAAAACTATCATATGAACGTTCATTCTTTTAAGTACGCTTATGTCGAAAAAAAAAATTGTGTTTATTATATCTAACATGAGGCTCACCAAGAAGAAACTGACATATTTGTCCATCATCTTGCTGCTATAGGTAACCCCCAAAATTAAAAACCTTGAAAGACTGGGGGAAAAAAATGATAACAACAATGGTATAGTTCAGTCACTGAGTCTTTGTAGTTTGTGTTCTTCCTTGTGCTTTGCAGCACTCATTTTGATTTGTATATGTACAATATATATATATTTGTGTGTGCATATATATATATATATATATATATATATATATATATATATATATATATATATATATATCCATCCATTATCTGCACCGCTTATCCTCAGTAGGGTAGCGGGAGTGCTGGAGCCCATCCCAGCCATCTTTGGGCAGTGGGCAGGGGACACCTTGAACTGGTTGCCAGCCAGTCATATATATATATATATATAATTTGGAGGCCGTTGTCTTGAGATGATGTCACATTATTTATTGATATACCAAATATTTACAATAAGGCTTTAAGATTTTTTTTTTTCACCCTCTTCACCATGGAAATATATTTTTAAACAAGGTCAAAACAAAATATCTGTTACATGATGATTAAATTGAAGATTTATAAACACTTTTGAGACACTGTTTTTTTTCTACAGAATGGAGACAAAGTGACTGTTATTCATGAGTGTCTCTAATACTACGGTACTTAATAATCTGCTGTTGTTCTGTCCAATGAGCAAAATGGAAAATGTCCATGTTAGTGACCAAACAGATATTTTTCTGCACTGAATAAAAAAAGCACTCTGAGCCCTTGATCGTGTCTGGTCCCGTTTGATTGTGCGCTGGTTTCAGTTATGTTTACTTTGACTTACCTTTTATCGTGTGTCAACAGAAACCCAACTCTTCTAAGGAAACCAAAAAAGAATGTGGAGAAAAGAAAAGAAAAAGACTCAAGTTCATACACACAGCTGTGATTGCAGTCACATCTGGTCATGCTATCGCCACAATATCTGCAGGCAAGATTTCTGGGGAGTTAAAGCGACAACGTGTAAGATATAGTGACCATTAATGGTGTAAAAATAAGTGTTCAATTTAAATCAGGGGTTTCAAACTCAGTTATTGGGGTGGCCACCGGACTTAGGGTCTCGGTGAGGTTGGGGCCAAATCAGGTCTTCCACAAAAAAGTTCTGAAAGAAACATTTCCCTGTAAATTTTGTTTTTTGATTCCATAAAATCTAAAAAAAAATAAAATATGAGCACTAAATTAATCCATAATCCGCTAGAGCTGCACTTTAAAGGACCTTCTAGTGCTAAAAATGTCACTAATTAAAAAAAACTGAATATTGTTTCAAATGTTAAGCAAAAATAGATGGACTATCCAACATTTATTATCTAAAATACCCATAGATCGAGAAAGCCACAAGCCGGAATCGCTGAGTTTCGTGATTCCACTTTCTATTGTTTCCGTCTGCTCACTCATGTTACTTGGTTGCAGGCTATGGATCCCTTCTAATGTTATTGTTTGTTGCTCTGTGTAAATAAAGCTTGCCTTTGCTATCTTTTACTTGCCTTTAAAGTAGCTTTTTCAAAAGCTACTTACATCAGTTCCAGCTTTTTTCTCTTTTCAGCAACTCCTGGTTTTTACAGCTTGCTCCATCTCTTGTTTGTTGCTCACTGGTTGAAATGTATCCTTTCTCACTCAAGAAAATATGGAAGTAGGAATAAATATATGAAAAATAAATGAACTATCATACCAATGTTATTTTTTATATAAAAAAAATCATAGGTTGAGAAATGTATATTTCCTTTACAAAGAGGAATCTCATTAAGTAGTCATCGCCATGTTTGTCAGGAGTCTTGGTGTGCTCTGTGGCTCTGTTTTTTGTTCGCATTAGAAAGCAGTGGCATCTAGTGGTCAAATATTACACACCGGGGCTTTAATAATTATATCATTCTATACTGTAGTGCAGCTGCTTGTTTGCAAATTGTTTGTTTCTTAATGTTAATTAATGATAGATTTTTTTGTGTGCTAAGAATTTTGCCAAGTGGTATCCTTTGGCCTTTCATAGTGTCTTCTTCGAGTGTACATGATTCAGCTCCATTCTAAGCTTTCAACACCCTCTAGTGGTGAAATTTTACTCTATCTCACGTGAATTCTAGCTCTTGGGCTGGGTGTTATTTTTGGTTATTTATACACTACTTTTATGTAGGCATTGGTTAAAAAAGGAGGAGGCCCGGGGGGCGACCCAGGACACGTTGGGGGGGACTATGTCTCTCGGCTGGCTTGGGATTGCCTCGGGGTCCCGTCGGATGAGCTGTAGGAGGTGGCTGGGGACAGAGACGTCTGGGCTTCCCTTTTAACGCTGCTGCCCCCGCGACCCGACCTCGGATAAGCGGAAGACAATGGATGGATGGTTAAAAAAGTCCCTACCAGGTCAAAGACAAGACGCCTATGAGCTCATCGGTTTGTCAACATTGGCTGGGTCACCCGTCGCCATGGGAATGGCCACAGTTTACATTCCCCATACGGATGTCACCTGGGACAGGAAATGGAGTAGTGTTTGTCTGACGGCATACAAGCATGTTTCAAAGTAGGGCGTGTTGGAAAACATTGGCTGCATGTTTGCCTAACTACAAGTCGCTTTTCTGTTCTTTAATTGGGGCAGCACAAACACTCTTGAACTGGTTTATTGAACAAACAGTACGAGCGAAACACAACTAACGTATTTCTATAAAAATTGTGTAAAAGATGCATTATTTCTTTCCATAAATGTTTGCAAGGTACGAAAAGGATTCCACTTATTTGACAACTTGATATAAGCTACATTGTGCAATGAAAAACAAGTGATAAAAGCACAAGGAAGAATACAAACCACAGAGACTCAAAGTGACCAAACCGCACTATTTACTATTTCTCTGATTAATATTTTTTTGCCCAGGCTTTTGTGAGGTTCGGCGAACCCGTTGCAGCAAGATGGCTGACAATTATGTAAGCTTCCTTGGTGCAAAAACTTTCATTCAGTAAATTTGACTAATAGGCAAAAATAAATGGACTATCTACCAATGTTATTTCCTTGACATAGAGCAGGGGTGTCCAAACTTTTTGCAAAGGGGGCCAGATTTGGTGTGTTAAAAATGTAGGGGGGGTAACCTTGGCGGACCTTCTTTACACATAACAGCAATTAATTTAAATACATTTCAGCAAGCCATTCTGTGTTTCACATTTGCTTTTTTATTTTAATTTCAGCTATTTTAAGCATGTTTTGGTTCATTTGAAACATGCATATCAAATTTCACTTTGATTAACTTTTTTGTAACAGAAGAAGAGAAGTAATTGTACTCTTGGGTGCAGATTACATTTGAAACATAAAAAAATATCTCACCATGGCAGTTTAATATTTACAGAATTTTTAAAGACAATAACAGATAAATTGTCATATTTAAAATATGACAGTAACTATAAATGTTGATTGGCACACCGCTATCTCCCTCTCGATTGGCGACCCAGGGACAGGATGTGCAGTGGTGATGTGCGCACTAGCGGTGTAGCGCTTATTTAAGTTCATAACCGAGAATGTCTTCTCACACAAATACGTCGACCCAAACATGCTTAACATTTTCTTACCAAATGCTTGAATCTCTGGAAACCTGTCCTTATTCAGCTGTCGGTAAAAGTTGGCAAGAGTAAGCTGCTGGTGCTGACTGCTGAACTCTGTGTCACACTGCAGCTCAATGACCTCCAGCTGCAAATTGTCTGGAACATCATCTGTGTCCACAGAGAAAGGTGTGGAAAAAAGATTGATCTCCTTCTCGATTGCTGCAAAGTTCTGAAAGCGTTGTTTAAACTCTTCAGCCAGAGATGAAATATCTGACGCGTACCTCCTTGTTTGCACACTGAAATCGCTCTGGTGGAATCTGGCCATGATTTCTTGCAGCGCTGGAAAGTGTGCAGTGCTGGGCTGGGTCGACGACAGGTGTCTTTCAAACAGTTGCAGCTTGATTCCAAAGGCCTTGACATGTGAATATAGTTGGCTTATGACTGCATCTGGTCCTTGGAGACTGGTGTTGAGGACATTAAGATGCTTTGTAATGTCAACTAGAAACCCCAAATCAGCCAGCCAAATAGGGTCACTTAGCTCTCCCATAGGTTGTCCTTTTTCAGCCCAAAACTCACCAATTTCTTGCCTAAGTGAGTAGAAGCGTGACAGTGCAGAACCCCGACTGAGCCATCTCACGTCATTGTGATAGACAACATCTCCATATTCTGCATGAATCTTGCTGAGAAACTGTAGGAACTGACGGTGGCATAGCGCTCTGGAGCGGATATAGTTGATTGATTTTATCACCGGTCCCATAACATGTTCGTATCCGAGATGTTTAGCACACATAACTTGCTGATGAATGATGCAATGGATTTTTACAGCTTTCCCTCCGTCTTCACTTACTTTGTTACTTATTAGCGTTGCTAATCCGCTGTGTTTGCCAGTCATCGATGGCGCGCCATCCGTAATTATCCCAGAAATTTCATTTCACGGGAGTTTCATGTTAAACACGGCAGCGCAAACAGAAGAGAATAAATCTGTTTTTCAGGCTCTGTAGGTCAAGTAGTTCTTCAGGAATATTCATTTCGTTGTCCACTTCTCTCAAAAAAATAAGTAACCGAGCAGTGTCAGAGGCGTCTGTGCTTTCATCGCAAGCTAGTGAAAAAAAGTCAAAATCCTTTCCTCTGACTTCCAATTGTCTTTTGATGTCCGATGACACCTCCTCAATCCTGCGCGCCACAGTGTTACGTGCCAGGCAGACTTTGGCAAACTCTTGCTGCTTCTCAGGACAGATGTTTTTTTACCATTGTAAATCACACAGTCTTTGATAAATTCACCCTCGGTGAAAGTTTTGCAATGCTTTGCGATCAGCGCTGCTACCTCGTAACTAGCATTCTCATACGACTCTCGAGCTTTTGTAAAATATTGCTGCTGTGAGATTAAGCTAGCTTCAAGATGTTTCAGTTTCTCGCTGCGTTCATTACCTGTGATCTTCTCATATGCGTCAGCATGTTTTGTTTGGTAATGTCGCTTCACATTGAACTCTTTAAAAACAGCCACTGCCTCTTTACAAATGAGGCAGACACAGTTGTTACGTATTTCAGTGAAGAAATAGTCCAAATTCCACTCATCCTTGGACCGTCGGCCCTTTGCAGTCAACTTTCCTCCTTTTGTTAATTGCCGCCATTTTAGAAAATTGGGGGGCTTCACATACTAATTTGCTGTTCCTATTTGAGCCTCTAAATGGCAGCACTTAGAACACGCAGGTAACAGCGCTGCTGCTCAATGTATTACTGGTACATAATTCTACAGGCGTTATTGATTTTATGACGGAGGCTGTGGGCCGGATTAAAATTGCCCACGGGCCGCATTTGGCCCCCGGGCCGGACATTGGACATGTCTGACATAGAGGAATGTCACCAAGTAGTTGTCGTCATGTTTGTCAGGAGTCTTGCAGTGCTTTGTGGAACTGTTTTTTTGTTTGTATTAGACAGCAGTGGAATCGAGTGGTCAAATATTACACACTGGGGCTTTAAGAATTGTATTATTGTATAGTACAGCTGTTTGTGTGCAAATTGTTTCTTAATGTCAGGACCAGAACGGAAAAAGGACCCACTTGCGTGACGTTTACAGCAAGTTTTATTGAAAGAGAGAGGCAGGGCTGCGCCCACGATCCGGTGTTCACTGGGCGCGGTAAGCAAGTCGCCCTCGTACTCAGACTGTGATCCAAACACTGAAGTGGATTTTACGTAGCGAGCGATGGCGGTGTCAGGGGCGGAAAACTGGTTGGTACTGGGAGAGCAAGATGTGGTCGGGATAAAAAAACAGGTCATAGCGGGAGACAACCAGGAGCAAAAAACGGGACAGGCGTGAGTCAGGGTCGAAAAAGGCTTGCCTAGTACACACGGCGATTCGCAGACGGACTGACAACAGGGGTGACAGGACTGGGTTCAAATACTGACTGGGAGCCAATCAGTTGGCGCCAAATGAGCGGGCACACCTGAGTCACATCAGAAATCATGACACTTACGTTAAATAATGATTGATTTTTTTGGTGTGCTGTGCCCAAATCAAAAAGCCAAAAGGTAGTGGGGTAATTTTTATTACAGTATAAAAAATATAGTAATTTTTATAACTATGAGTAGTATCTGTGCACCTGTGTATCTGTGTGTTCAAATACCGTTGTTGTTTTCCATTGTATGTGTTAGCCTGAATGCCATAAAGCTCGTGGGTAGTTTTGTGTAGTTATATATTTAAGTTTTAATATCTGAAGGGTTTTAAAATCAATATTGATGCTAATTGACACGTTAATTTGCCTGTTTTCAAATGCACGTGAGGCCTGCTTTGGTCAGTCAACTTGATTTGGAAGCACAAAAGACTGCTCAATTATTATATTTTAGTCACACACAACAACATAACATACTTGTGAGGTCATGCAGATGCGCTAGTCTCGGCCGGTGGTGATGATGAAGATGATCGTGGTGGAGATGAAGGTTATTAGCGTTGCTTGACCTCCCGGGAGCATCACGCAGAAGTCATTACAGACGTCTGCTGAAGGTTCCCTGCAATAGACTGATTTTTGATTGGTAAAATGGATAATCCTTCCCTGACATTTCAGGGTCTCCAAACTACTTGAGGGCCATCTTTGGGCCAATGACTAATTTTAAGCTGCCCGCTTCATAAAATAAGAATAATACTTAATTCTAAAAAGTCTAAAGAATGATTTGTTTACAATTTATTTTGAAAAGCTGAAAAATGTTGTGTCCAAAACAACCCAATTTGGGTCAAGTGTGGGTTGAGACACTTCACTAGTGAATTCCACCGAACTGCCACGGTTATTTTGCACAAATACAGGTACTAAGAAAAATGGGCTGTGTTTATCTGAGTGACACCTCAAACTGAGCTTCAAAATTAATTTCATAAATAGACTAAAATTATGTTGGTTAATTGTTTTGTAAGAAAGAACAAGGTAAAATTGTTACTTCAAAAAAACAATTGGGTAGTTTCGTTCACAAAATAAAAGGTGCTGTACGGAATTTGGAACTTTCTTACCCACTGCATCATCCGGCTTGTGTCATCATTGCAACAAGCTCCTTGTGTTACGCATCCAAGTACTGTATGTGCATTTCTCAGATGTGCTCGAAATAACTCCAACCCCTCCCCCTCATTTCTTCGAATAACTTTTGGAAGACATCGCAAACTATGCAACCTGCCTTCAAGAAATAGCGCATAAAAACCATGTCATTGTTTGAAATGGGCAAATTGTGTCATTTTGAACACAATTAAAGTAAGATACAAGCAGATAGGCGCAATAGAAAATAAAGCATAAGGGCTCTCTGAACTTAGTTCACCATCTTAATAGAGAAACTAACTTTTTAAGGACACATAAAACTACGCACCCTACCTTGAGTGGTTCTTTAAGTACAACCCACCAGAACAGGTTATTTTGTACAGAGAAAAAGTTGGCGCAGATTGATGAGGGTTGGGGAGTTAGAATACATGTAATGGCGTTAAGGAATTAGTGTACAAAAAATGTAATTGTATTGTTGCATGTCTTGGGCAAGTACAGCCTGGTGGCGCCCATCATTCTCCAGGCCAACATATGTTGCTATGTGGATAAGATTTAAACACTTTCTTTATAGGACTACAAGCAACTACCTTTGGCTGGTTTCCTCTATTTTTTTTCAAGGTTACATTGCGGCAGACGCATGCGCACAGTAGCATCAAACCGCTCGCTTCGTTTGCAACAAAAAAAAAAGATACCGAGATAGAGGCTTCCGCTGCGAACTCCTTTGACTTGATTGATTTTCCGTTTCGTGATAGTTGGTGTATACCGGATGGTACCCATCATTGACAAATTTGCGTTTACAGATTTCCTTGTATGTCGTACTCGTCTTAAAAAGCATAAAAAAAACCTACTTTGTACGGCAAAACCGTACAGGTTAACAGTTATGTTTATATAGCATTTTAACCAGTCACTGAGGATATACCTCTGATCAGTTAAAGATACTAAGGAACAAGCAAGAATGACAGTTAAAGGGTCATAGTTGACACACTTGACTCACATTCCTCCCTTTTTTCTTCTCCTTGAGTGGCCCAAAAAGGAGTGACGGCAATGGGGGCGTGCTTACAAGGAAGCACAGGAGGGAGGGTGAGAAAAACAATTTCTCCCTTTCCAATCGAGTCCATTCAGTCTCAGAGGAAAGACATTGGACACATGGAGTCGCTGACACTGAAAGTTGTCCCCATCTGATGATTGCCCAAAATGGAGATGGCCTACTTTCTGTTGCTTTTGGCGAGTGCGGGGGCACCCCATCAGGTTTCAGGGGGCTGCGCGGGTCAGTGCTGTCCTGGCCGGGACATGGGCTGCACCTCCACCGGCTGGAGGATGGACCGTGTCTACGGGACGTGTTACTGTGACCAAGGCTGCACTGCCACACGGGATTGCTGCTTTGACTACTTCTCGCACTGCCCAGGTGAGCAGGTGCTTTTGCACTGCATCGTGAAAGGCATGCATCCCCTAGGAAAGATAAGACGCACATATGCCTATCTGCTGTGGGTGAATATCTCACAGAGACGGAACTGTTTGCCTATCCGGAGCCTGAGAAGGACAACTATTTGAAGAATGCGATTAAGTCGATCAGTTTAGGAAATTACAGTGCAACGGCACACGTCAAACGTGAGGCCGAAGAGGGAAAAACAGGGGTCACCAACCTTTTTTTAAGCTGAGAATTTTTTTTTTTTTGATTGGCGCAAGGGCTACCAGTTTACCAGAAATATGCATTTCCTGAAGTATGTTATTACCAGGTTGTAATTATTAGAAGTAACGGTAAAATAGGTCAACCTCTAAAACAGTTGGCAACCTGTTTGACTCTAAGAGCCATAATAGCAAAATATTTCGATTTTCATTTGAGAGAGAGCCATACCAGGGTTCCTACAGCCTAAGGGAAGTTAAATTCAACACTTTTAATACTTTTTTAATGCCTTTTGAAATAAAATTCAAGACCAGGTCGACAAAAAATAAAGACAATTGAAACAAATAAAATAAAAACAATAAATAGAAAGGATGTTTACAGTATTACATGGATCCTCAGTCAAAACTGGTCGATAACCAATTCCAAAGAACTTTTCTGCTACATTCATGAAGCATTATTATCATGACACATTAAAAATGATTTTTTGGTCGAGTGAAAAACTTTTTTGAAAAACAACACTGCGAAATTCATAGATAGCTTGCTTGGAAACAAAAATTTGACTCCCTAAATGTGGACAATTGATAAATATTATTATATTCTTTTTACTTTTTAAAATTTGATTTAAGACATTTTATTGCTTATTAAGGCCCTTATTTTTAGAATAATGAATTCAATGCCTTAAAAGTCTTTTCAAGGAGCCGCAGGAACCCTGCATACCATATATTTAAGACAAATTTCAGCAAAACCGCCAAACATAATCGCATAACTCATTTGATTTCACTGTGTGACGTTGATAGAATGTACTAAATACGAATCATGCTATAGCATGTGTCCCATTCCAACAAACTTACCACTTTATACCTGTCTCCCTCTTGCAATTACCGGTACTTAAAATCTTTGAGGCTCACTTTGACCTTCATTCTTTCGGTAAATTATTGTTTCAAAACGAGGAGCAATCAGAGTTCTTTTGTGGATATTTCAAAAAATACTGCAAACAACCGCTGAGCAGACATATTTACCGTCGTTGCAGACGGCGCTGAGCAGAGAGAAGTGCGCTGTGTGCACAGCTCCGCCAACCCCTAGTGTTTACACCACAGGTGTCGAACTGGCGGCCCGCGGGCCAGATCAGGCCCGCTAAGGGATTGAATCCGGCCCGCGAGACAACACTCAGAGAAGCGCAAGAGAAAAACGGGCTGCAAGTTGAAATATGTCAACTTGATGTTGCCAAAGCCAGGTGCCTCTCACAAAGACAATGTACTTGTATTTATTTATCTCTCTCTCTCTCTCTCTCTCTCTCTCTCTCTTTTTTTCCACCCCTTTTTTTCCACTCTGTCTCTGTCTCTTTCACTCTCTGTCTCTCTTTTTCTCTTCCTTTGTTGCTCTTTGTCTCTTTCTCTCTCTGTGTCTTTTTAACTTCTTTTGCTCTAACTTCCTTTTTTCCTTTTCTCTTTTCTCTTTCTCTCTCCCTACCCTTCGCGCTTTCTTTTCTCTTTTCTCTCCTTCAGTCCTTCTATTTCTCTTTGGATTTCTTTCTTCCTCTCCCTTTCTTTTCCCCCTCTCTCACGACTTTTTATCTCTTTTGTTTCTCACGCTCTCTCTCCTCTCTCTCTTTTTCTTTCTTTGTCCCGCCCTCTTTCCTTTTCCCTCCCTCTTTCTTTTATTTCTTTATCTTTCTTTTTCTTTCTCTTTAATCTACTAGTCCGGCCCCCGACAGAATGTTTGTTCTATCGTGTGGCCCCCGAGTTAAAATGAGTTTGACACCCCTGGTTTACACAATCAAATTGCTCTGTATGCTTGGCCGATTACAATTTTTTGTGGCTTTTCATTATAAAGTGTCTCAAAAGCGAACCTACGTTATTTCATGAGCTCTAATATAAAGGATTCCCCAGCGACGTTCAGCCAAAAGGTGGTCTGTCAGTGTAACACCTCGAGAGTAAGTTTTTGTAAAAATGTGCCCTATGACAAACACTTTGAATTGAATTGAAAAAAAAGAGAATAAAAATTACATTTTATTTTTCAGGCCGTAACGTCTGGTCCTTATTTAAATGAGTTATTTGGCTCAAATTGTTTTTTTAAATTTCACTTTTATGCCCAAAAACAATGGCTGTTGCTTTACGTTGAATGTAAGATAAACCAGCCTGTGTATGGATTGGGGCAGCACGGCGGCGCAGTGGTTAGCGCGTGTGCGGCACAGTTCTACGGTCTTGGGAACATCCTGTGTGGGTTCAGATCCAGCTACCGGACTTCCTGTGCGGAGTTTGTATGTTCTCCCCGTGCTTGCGTGGGTTTCCTCAGTGCACTCCGGTTTCATCCCACATTTCAAAGACATGCATTTCAAGTGGATTGGCTGGTCCAAATTGCCCCTAGGTGTGAAGAGCGAGCGAGTTGTCTGTCCGTGTGCCCTGCGACTGGCTACCAGTTCAGGGTGTCCCCTGCCCACTGCCCCATGATTGCTGGGATGGGCTCCAGCACCTCCGTGACCCTACTGAGGGTAAGCGGTGCAGCTAATTCAAGTCAAGTCAAGTCAAGTCAAGTCATTTTTATTTGTATAGCCCTAAATCACGAAGAGTCTCAAAGGGCTTCACAGATTATTACACTATATTACACAGACTATTTTTTCAGCCGACGAGAAGAGTAGGTTATTCATATGCTATGGAGTAGAAGTGAGTTTTAAGTTTAGATTTAAACATTTCCACTGAGGTTGCAGATCAGATCTCAGGGGGAAGAGCATTCCACAGCACCGGTGCCCAGATGGAGAACGCTCTAGAACCAGCAGAACACTTCTTTGCTCTTGGGATCACCAGAAGACCGGCACTCTCAGATCTTAGGCTTCGGACCGGGACGTAGGGGCAAATCAGATCTGAAAGATAAGAGGGAGCAAGTCCATGTATGATTTTGTACAATACTAAGAGAACCTTGAAATCACATCTATGGCTAACTGGGAGCCAATGCAGGTTAGCCAAAATCGGTGTTATGTGATCATACTTTTTTGTCCTAGTTAAAAGCCTCGCTGCGGCATTTTGTACCAGCTGAAGTGACTTGATTCTAGACTTCGGGAGACCAGAGAGTAGTGCATTACAGTAATCGAGACGGGAGGTGACAAACGCATGAATTATAATTTCCGCATCAGACTGAGACAGTATTGAACGGATTTTAGCAATGTTACGAAGATGGAAGAAAGCGGTTCTAGTAGTTTTCTTTACATGCATTTCAAAGGATAGATCAGGGTCAAATATGACACCTAAATTTTTAACTGAGTCACTCTGTGTGATGTGACATTTGTCAATGTTCACAGCAGTTTTTGAGAATATATCACGGCATTTAGATGGACCAATGACTAACATTTCGGTCTTTTCAGAGTTAAGACGCAAGAAATTGAGTGACATCCACTCTTTTATCTCAATGAGGCAAGCCTCCAAATTTCCACAGTTTAGTGTGTGAGATTCCTCCAACGGAAGATATAGTTGAGTGTCGTCTGCGTAGCAGTGGAAGCTGATATTGTACTTGCGAATAATATCACCTAATGGAAGCATGTAAATACTGAAAAGAAGGGGGCCAAGCACTGAACCCTGCGGAACACCGCAGGTAACATTAAAGGGCTCAGATTTCACCATATTTAACACAGTGCGTCCTATCTGAGAGGTAGGATCTGAACCACGAGAGGACGGTTCCTGAGAGACCAATACATTTTTCCAACCGTTCTAGTAGGAAATTGTGGCGCACTGTGTCAAAAGCAGCACTAAGATCCAGCAGCAGCAAAAGTGATGAAGCGCCAGAATCCATTGCCAGTAGGAGATCATTTTTTACCTTGATCAGAGCTGTCTCAGTAGAGTGGTTAGCCCTGAATCCTGATTGCATGGATTCAAAAAGGTAATTCTCGGATATGAAAACATTTAGCTGCTGTGCCACTACTTTTTCAAGTACTTTAGAGAGGAAAGGTAGGTTTGACACAGGTCTATAATTACTTAAGATTTCTGGATCAAGGTTGGGTCTTTTCAGTGTGGGTTTAATAACGGCGGACTTAAAAGCTGCTGGAACTACACCTGAGGAGAGTGATATGTTTATAATATTTAGAACTGAAGGTCCAAGGACGCCAAAAAGACTTTTAATAAGTGAACCTGGGAGCGGGTCGAACTGGCAAGTTGTCGGTTTGGCCGCATTCACCACCTGTTTGAGATCATCAAGTGACAGTTCACTAAAACTGGACAATTTCCCAGGACAGCCACCCTGTCGTGCATCTGTAGATTTCAGCCCTTTAGTATGTGTGGTATTAATAATTTCTTTAGCAATTTCTTCCTGTATGCATTGAATCTTCTTAGTAAAGAAGACCATTAAGTCATGAGCAGAGTGCGTCGAACTATCTGCAGTAGTCTGTTGCCTTGTAAGCGATGCTACAGTTTCAAAAAGTGCTTTGGGATTGTTCTTTTGAGACGCAATCACCTTCGAAAGATAGGCCGATTTTGCAGAGGCAAGGGCCGCTTTACTGTATACTTTAACAAGCTGTCACACCATGTTTGATGGAAAACCTCAAGCTTGGTAGTGCGCCATTTTCTTTCCAATTTCCTGCATTCTTGTTTAAGGGTTCTAGTTTCATCAGTAAACCAAGGCGTGCGTCTTTTAGGACGTGATTTTAGCTTCATGGGCGCTATTGAATCCAGGACACTAGTCAGGGTGGTATTGAAATCATTTATGAGTGAGTCTATCGGGCCATTGTATGAAGGAAAGGACGCAACTGCTCCAGGAAGTAGTTCAAAGAGCTCAGAAACCGTGCCAGTGCTTATATTGCGTCCGCTAAATCCTTCAGCTTTTTTAACACTACTTTTAGCTAGCACCGCAAATGTAACTAAATAATGATCCGAGATAACGGTAGTACACGGTAACACCATGATGTTTGAGGTTAAAACTCCTCGAGTCAGAATCAAGTCTAGCGTGTTCCCATCTTTATGGGTTGGCAAATCAACCAGTTGATTAAAACCAAATGCATCAATTAGAGAATTAAACGCAATAGTAAGTGAACTGAGTGGGGAGTTCATATGAATGTTAAAGTCTCCCATAATTATAATTTTGTCTGCATAGGTTACTAGTTCAGACAAAAGTTCAGCAAATTCGTCTAAGAAAGTTGTGTACGGCCCAGGTGCACGATAGATAGTTATTACATAAATTGACAATAGAGAGGACCGCATCACAAGAGCCTCAAACGCCTTGTAATTATTAGAGGTACGAGGATTAAATTTGAGCGTTTTTTCAGAAATGAGCGCGACACCGCCACCCTTTTTTGACGTGCGTGCTACATGGCTACTCTCGTAGTCTGGGGGAGAAGCATAATTTAGCGCTAAATACTCATCCGGGCGTAACCAGGTTTCACAAAGACCCATACAGTTAAGTTTATAATCACGAATAATGTTATCAACAAGTAAAGCTTTTGGAGCAAGCGATCTAATATTTAACAGACCAAATTTTAGCTTTGCTGAATCATTTGACTTAGCTGAGCTCTTTGTAGTCTTTGTCGAGATCTTCAAAAGATGCCGCGGTTGTTGCTTTTCGTGCGCGCTGAGTGTAAAGCTTCGGTTGTCCGGCGAGGAATGAATGGTGGAATTAGTTACATCCTCGCGTCCATCTTGCTGCTTAGACTTCGCACGCTTCACACATCTACCTGCACGGCAACCACGCTTCTGTTTTCTGTCCTTACGGCGCCGTTGTCGTCGTTTAGTAGGAGGAATAATTGTCCACAAGGATGCCGGATCTCTTTGAAGTTCGCTCGGTATATCATAGGCGGTATAAAATGTGCCCGAAAAGTCGAAATTTAGACGCCCACCCAACCGAATAAGTTCGTCCCTACTGTAAGTATTTTTGGCCACACATGTGTCCAAAAGTGAAAGCAAAATAGACAAGAGAACGGCAATAAATAGAATATTAGCTGGAGAGCAACGAGCCGCAAGCATGTACCCATGCGCCGCCATGTTGTTGTATGGATTGATCATTGGCTACTTAATTGCTTTGACCCAGCTTTAAGTCAAGTCATATTTGTATAGCCCTTAATCAGTCTCAAAGGGCTGCACAGACCACAGATTATTGCAAACCACAGACTATTATTACACCATCCCCTGATCTTAACCTACATGAGGGCAAGAAAAAACTCAAAAACCTCAACATGAGGAAAACGAAGAAACCTAGACCTCGACCGTAAATGAGGTAATCCCCTTTCAGAATGACCAGGCTGCAAAGGATGTTGCAAAAACAAATAATACACAGCTAATGTCAACATAAAATCTAGGTTATTCGTATGCTATAAAATAGAAGTGTGTTTTAAGCCTAGATTTAAACAGTTCCACTGAGGTTGCAGGTCAAATCTCATGGGGAAGAGCATTCCACAGCACCGGGGCCCGAATGGAGAAGGCTCTTGAATCTGCGGATCTTTTCTTGGCTCTTGGGGTCACTTGTAGACCAGCATTTTCAGAGCGAAGGCTTCGGATCGGAACATAGGGGGAAATTAAATCTGAAAGATACGAGGGAGCAAGTCCATGCATGATTTTGTATAATACCAACAGAACCTTAAAATCACTTAAGCTAACAGGGAGCCAATGCAGGTTAGCTAAAATCGGGGTAATGTGATAAAACTTTCCTGTCTTAGTTAAAAGCCTCGCTGCAGCATTTTGTATTAGCTGAAGGCTCTTGATTTTGGGCCACGGGAGACCGGAGAGTAGTGCAATACAGTCATCGAAACGGGCGGTAACAAACACATGAATTATAATCTCCGCATCCGACGGAGAAAGTATAGGGCGGATTTTAGCAGTGTTGCGAAGATGGAAAAAAGCTGTTCTAATATTAATCCTAAAGTGTGTTTGAAAGGACAAATTAAAGCACCACCCACCTTCTAAATTGGATAATTTCTAACAATCCCAAAAATACAGATTGTTTTGTATAAAAAAGGTTGTTTCATATACAGTGGAACCTCGGTTTTCGAACGCCTCTCAGTTCGAACAAATTGGTTCTCGACCAAACATTTCGAGAAATTCTTGCTTCGCTTTTCGTTCAAAAAATCGGAGTTCGAACGCCGGTACGCTAGGGGCGATGCTGAGCGGCCTACGGGTGTAGATTGCCCCCACCCCTCGTGAAGAACTGTTGTCACGTGACCGCGCACTTCTTTTTGCTTTCGTTTTTAATATCGGTGAACGGAGTGTTTTAACCCCTAATTATGCCTCGGAAGAAGGTCGGTGCAAGCAGCAAAGTTGCTACAGGTGAAAGAAGAAGAGTAGTGCGTACAACTATCGCATTTAAGAAAGAAATAATAGCAAAATATGAAGATGTGCGAGTTTCCCTTCTTTCGAGGGAATAGAGCATGGCTTCTGCAGACCACCACAAAGGTAAGAAATCCTATTCATAAATCTTTTCTTTATCCTTTAACCGCTCACCACTTGTTGTGGAGACCCCTGTGCTAAATGACGTGTAAACGACCTGATTTTTTTATTTTTACACATAACGCGAACGCACGATTAGCCTCGGTTAGCTTCATGTTTACGTTCATGGTAAACATTTAGGGTGTTGGAACGGATTAAAAGGATTTTACATTACTTTTAATGGGAAAAATGATTTTCGGTGATCGACCTAATCGGTTTTCGAACAGGGTTCTGGAACGGATTATGGTCGAGAACTGAGGTTCCACTGTAAAATAAAGGTCACAAAAACCCTTCATTCTGTTCCAATTGTCCAGTCGATTGGGTCTATTTGTTTTTTAAAAGAAAATATAAATAGGAGCCATTTAATTTCCCCCCCTCTAACGGGTTCATCTTGTTTTAGCATAAAATAACTTTTTCAAAGCCCCCAAAATCACTTAGTTTGTTTATCCTTACCCAAAACATTAGTTTATTACTGTACATCAAAAACCAGAAATGTGGATCAAATTGAATATTCAAAGTTCACGGATCCCCTTACCTCCAGGATGGGGTTTCTGTAGTGTCTAGGGAAGATTTTTTTGGTCAGGGGTTTGCTCCCCCACTTGAAACAGTACTGTATTCCATGGATACCAGTAGCAGAAGGACCCGTCTAAGCTGACTCCGATACAGCACTTTTTTCAACTGGTCAGTTTTGGTTTTTGATGTAAAACGCCACTTTTGTAAATCTGTGCCATTGGAGAAAATCCCAAACTGCGAGTATCTCAACTCTGTGAAGAACTTTTTATGCATGACTATAGTCGAACTTGGTCCTTCTACTGAGAGCATCTTTTTGCTTTGAATCTTTGCTGCTGCATTTCTTCTCTCCGTGGATCTGTGAGCACAGGAGGCAGGACCTATCCTAATATTAAAAAAAAAAAAATCTTATATCAAAGTCTTTTATTACATGGTTAGCCTGGAGTTCCACGTATAATCCAGTTGTGAGCAGTTTGCGTTACGGGGTGATCAATGAAAATAAAAACATTCTATTTCCTACATTGGGATTCCCAAATTCTAGCTCAAGCATGCTCCATTCAGCCTTGGAGCTTCTGGAGCAGCTGTGCTGAGGCATGTCGGCCCTCTTGGCGAACACGAATGCGGCGCATCACCCATCCGCCTGTCAATGGTGGAGAGTCCTGCCCTGCCCTGGAAGAACGAGCCGGCTGCATGGACTACAGAGATCAAAATGGGAGCCCCTGTGCACTGGAATCAGGTGAGCAGTGTTTGAATGACCATGATCACGCTCTGACCATAGATTTTGTTATCAGGGCCTGCATTCATCACGAGCCTGGAGTTTGGCAAGCGGAGAAGCAAAAGGGACAGATACGGGAACCCTTTGGACACAGGGTAAGATTTTCACCATGACTATGTCCTGCTTTAAACAGACCAGGGTTTGTACACCTTTTACATGGCCAAATTCAAGCCTTTCTAAGGACTTTCAAAGCCAATTTTTTTATTTCTCAAACACCATTAAAATAATAATAA
Organism: Urocampus carinirostris; assembly: GCF_059441175.1. NCBI lineage: Eukaryota > Metazoa > Chordata > Actinopteri > Syngnathiformes > Syngnathidae > Urocampus > Urocampus carinirostris. Next base: position 3,926,183 of record NC_142366.1, read on the forward strand.
AAAAAATGATATTAATGATGTATTTATCAGAGCCACAAATCCATCTGCAATTTTTATTTTGTGTGTGTGCTTTTATCAGGATATGCAATTTTTAAATCTTGAGTAAGTTCCTAACATATTTTCAGAAATATGTTAGAAATATGTTAGAAATATGGGTACTGGGAACCACTACCCTGATTTATTGCATGGCCCATAGTAAATGT